>NW_019416288.1:920525-1043917 GCF_000390285.2 Anoplophora glabripennis
AGTCAGTTTTATAAAATTTTACCGTTATTCAAATAAAAGTTACCCACACGCACGACAATGGCCACAGTTGCATATACATTCCAAAGTCACCTTCAAGCACGCTTACCTGTGGAAGGATAGCTGATGTGGATGTTTATAATCCAATTTCTTACAAATTCTGCACTGTCTAACCATATTCACACCTTAAAAGTTTATCCAAAATACATGTATAAACACTAATCACGTTTCACTTACTAAAATCACAACTATTTTCTAACAAGAGACGCCATATTCTGCCAACCACGGCAGAACGAACGAGGAACACGCTACAAATTATTGCGTAGTTGCCAAGTCTTCAAACATGGCAAATATGAAAAATGAAAAATAGTTTAATATGTACAGAATTTAACAATATTGTATGCATAACTTAATAATACTATCCTATAATAATAATTTTCACATTTGTGATGAAAATTGCGATAAAAATATTAAGTACATTTCCACTATAATTATACAGCTGACAACAATGATATAATTAGACTGTGAATAGACCAGCCTTCATCTAGAAATGTAAATAAATAAGTCCCCTTTATTTAAATGTCCTTGGATGCGTCATCGTTCACTAAAGGGGTAATTGCAAAAATTTGAAAAATAAAGTAGGCGGATGTCATAACAAATAAATTGTTATTTACCATATTAATAAATTGACATATTCTGTCAATAAATAATTAGTACCAATTTATTAATTTATTATCAGAATAATTATGGCAAATAATAAGTGTTTTTCGTATGCAGAAAAGATAGTAACGCTGCAGTAAGATTATACCACCAAAGATATCCAAACCGACCGATTCCTCATAGACAAACATTGGCTTCAGTGGAAAGAAGGCTTCCCGAAACTGGTAAAATTCAGCTCAATCGTGAGGTTGCCGGAAGAAAGCTTAATGTCCGAACTGTTGAAACTGAGGAAGCTATACTGGAACATCTACAAGACTGTGGTACAAGCACAAGACAGGTTTCTAGGCAACTGCAAGTTTCTCACAGTCCTGTGTGGAATGTAACTCATGAAAATCTTATATACCCTTTTCACCATCAACCCGTGCAAGAATTGAATGACCCTGGTTTACCTAACCGCGTGGATTTTTGTCAATGGTACATTAATATTTCCATTCATGACTTAAATTTTCTAATGAATATACTTTTCACCGACGAAGCAAATTTTCCTAGAGTAGGTGCAGTAAACCTTCATAATGTTCATTCATGGTCGGAAGAAAATACTCATGGAATATTTGTTTCAAGATGTCAACATAATTTCATTTTAAACGTTTGGATGGGAATTGTAGGAAATACTGTAGTAGGTCCTTTTATTCTTCCACACATACTTGGAGCGGCCGAGTATCTTAGATTTTTTAACGGAAATCTTCCAACATTACTTGAGGTTGTACCCCTCGCTACCCGTCAGGTGATGTGGTATATGCAGGATGGGGCGCCTGCACATAGTACACTTGCCGTTAGAGAATGGTTAAATTTAAATTACCCGAATCGCTGGATTGGTCGTGGTCGTGATACCCCTGTGGGTTAGCCTGCACGTTCACCTGACCTAACGCCTATGGATTTCTTTTTGAGGAGACACATAAAAAGTATTGCTTATGCCACTCCTGCTGCCTCCTTAGAAGAAATACGCTTAAGAATATTTCAGGCAGCAGATGACCTTCGCAATAACCAAGAACTGTTTGTGGGAGTGCTTTATAACTTCAACAGACGTATTAGGTTATGCAGCAAAAATAATTCCGAGAATAGTCTTTAAATTTAATTTTGTATTTCAGATAAATAACTTTACTTAATACATGTCCCATAGTCATAAATTATCAAACATTTTTCATTAATTAATAGCAAATTATTCTTAATGATGAATGAAAGTGTCAATTTATTAATATGATAAATAACAATTTCTTTGTTATAACATCTGCCTACTTTATTTTTACAAATTTTCGCAATTGCCCCTTTAGTGAACGATGACGCATCAATTTTTTTTACTAGAACACTATCGGTTTTATTACAAATTACAAGAGGTAAATTTCATTGCAATGTAATATAAATACCATTAAATAAAAAAATACTGATCGATGTCGTTCCAGTACTTACTTTGGTATCATAGGCCTGCGATGTTCTGGTTCTTAATATTATTTTGGTTCATTCTTCTGGATTTCCAATATTTCTCTTTAGAATCTTGGCAAAAACCTTTTCTCTTCTACTAGAATTGTGGTAATACTGACAATGAGTTAAATTGCATTTCTTGTTTCTTACTCATTATTATTTCTTAGGTGACACTTTTATTCCTTCAATTCAGTTCTAAAATGTCTCTCTGTTTGTCCAATATACATCCTAATACATAGAGAAGATATATTGTTGCCATATACTCTCCTTTTTCATTCTTCTTGGGTGTTCTTGATAGCTTGTTAGATATTTATTCTAGTATACCTACTCATTTGCTTCGAGATTTTTATAGTAATTTGTAGATCTTGAGTTTCATTTGCATTCTAATTCATCGCAACAGATGGAATGAAGAGTCAGTCTTATTTGCCATTCTACTATTATCAACATATACTTATTATATGTACCTATACATGATATGCTTACATATCTATTCCGTGTGAACTTTGATTTAATGAGAAAAAAAATGCATTCTTTTCTAGAGAGGAACAATCTCACATGCATCAAATAGGTGGGACTCAATAAGATCAATTGTAGATTTTAGTACATTAATACATAATTTTTTATATTAGTATTAAGTTCAACTTTAAAATCGACAGTATTGCATAAACCAGGTACTTTTGGGCTTATTGTAAAGCGCAAACACTGATACAATTTCGTCTTCCTCGTCTAACTCATCCATTTCAAAGAGGAAAGTCTTAATTTCTTCCATTATACTAAAGTAATTGGGAAAAATACGAATCTTAGATTTATTAAGTCAATCTTATAAAACTATTTTTTTTTGTTCACAGAACTGGCTGTACCCCGCGTTTCCCCATCGCCGGATTCAGCTCTATTTGTAATTACTGGCGAATGTCGCAACGGTGCAGCAACTATCGATATCCGATTCCAGCGAGACTTTCTAGGGTTAGGATTTAACAAATAACATTACAAAACGGAGATATAAAAACCGCGGTACGTAATCGACGTGAAGGCTATTGTATGAAATGGTAGCACTTCACAATGGTAGCGCGGCGAGCGAACAAAAAAAGTAGCAAGTAGTTTGTTGCGTAGGCCGACCCCGCCCGTTAGAAAGCAATCCCGTTCAACAGGGTGAACCGTTTCAGCGATCGGATGCCGATCACTCGTCGCTCGCTGCAGAAGCGGAGAGTCGCAGCGAATACTCGAGGCCCACGACTGATGACTGTGGTGCGATACGCAAGCTCAAAGTGACTAAAGTATTTATAACTTAGAAAATGTGAATTTGGGATGGCCAGTAAAAAATTTACCTATGTTTCGAATACTATGTTAGGTGTTTTATTGAGATTGCTATAAGAAGCCTCAATAAAGACTAAATACAGAGTGGTCCAGTTTTAACGGGGAAACTGCATCATCTGATAATAAAAAATCCCTCCTTTCGAAAATTTACCGATGTGTACACTAAGATATTTAATATTTTATCGGGACTATTATAAAAAGGACTTTTATGGAACGACATTGATAGAGGCTAAGAGCAATCAGAAGTTGTGATTAAGTTAATCTTTGTAATGAAAAGTAATATTTAAATATGCCATTCTTTTTACTATGTCAAGTGTCATATTGTATTAACATTCGAATTTCTCTCTAGAATGACTAAAATAGTCCTAATTATTACACTGAGAAAAATTTAGATTATAATATAACTACTAATTTATATCTCAAGTTATTTTGTATTATACAGGGTGTTTCAGGATTAAATCGACAAACTTCCCCATAAAAAAATAAGAAAAAATCAAGTATAATTTTTTTTTCCAGAGACGAATTTTTTAAATAACTTCTAAATGAAGAAGGCTATTTAAGCCAAATTTGTCATGACACATCTTATAAGATACCATTTTTCCATAAAAGTAGAAGTCACTCAGACTCATTAAATTATAAAAAAAATTAATACGGCCCTACTGAATATAAAAAATGATGCTGTTTTTAGACAGAACAGTTTGTTATTAACAAAAAGTGTACATTCACTTTTTTCCTAACTTAGTTTCATGGCAAAATTGATTTTTCGGAAGGGTGCTTCTGGATTCTGTCGATAAACTTTAAATAAACCAAGCAGAGAATGATGATCGGTTTGCGCAAAAAGTAATGTGGACAGATGAGACATTTAGTCGAAGGGGAATTTTAAACCAAAGGAATTTAAATTTTAAACTCCGAATTAAACTTTAAACGCTGAACTGAACTTACGAATTTATGCCTCAACAAGGTTATATACGATTATTTTATATTCAAGTGGCCAGAGGCCAGATAACTTTCCTTATTTCGTTCCTAAAAATCCGGTAAAGGATTTGAAACGTTTGGAGATATACGGGCTGATCCAAACTAACTGTCTCTTTAAAAAAAATACCTATTTTGATCAGTATCTGGAGAATACGATTTTCAGTTGTTTTTTTTTGTTCACGGAGTTTTAATAGTTTCAAAATTACTGCAACTTTGGTAGTGTAACCAATTTTCTATCTTCAGTAATAACAACAACTTTGGTAATACATATAACCAATTTTGTGTCTTCAGTAATAGCGTAGTTAGCAATGGTGGACATTTCATTTGCGTCAGCCTGTATAGAGAAGTATCGATAATTCTGCTTTAAAGCATTGAGTAGCAAAAGAATATAAGTACACGTATTATATATCACCCATATACAGTGTTACAGTGTAAGCGTACAAAAATTAACTGGGAGTAAGTTCGTTCAAGATATGACTAAAATTCTTATAAAAATAATCTCCAACAGACACGAACACTTCGTGATAAATAATTTTTTTTTCGGCCATAATTGAAAAGACTGAAAGTATCAAAATTTTGAGTTTAAAGTCTGAATTCAGAGTTTAAAGTTTGAATTTAAAAAAAAATAGATATGACCCCTCTACGTCTTCGTAGTATTGCGATATTTATTTGATGTACCCGGTATTTCCTCAAATATTTCATGGGGTGATTCTTTACATTAGCTTATTCAAAAAAAGTTAATTTTAAAATTTGTCCAAAAATATCAGCTTTCAAAAGATACAGGGCTTTTTTAATATTTCAATAATGGCATGTTTTCTTTTTCTCAAGCTTTGCACAATTAGATTGCCTATGAGGGAATGTTTTAGTGAAAATTTAATAACGTCACCAGCGTTATGGATGTCGTAGTATAGTATCCAATTATTAAAAAAATATAATATAAACCTTACTGATATTTCCAATTTTGTGATTATTTTTTGTAGTCATCTTTCATTACCTAACAAAAGACGTTGGCTATTTTATTAAAAATAATACAATAACGTATGAACAATAAATTAATGAAACAACATTTTTTCAGGAACTTGGCTCCAAATAAAGAAGTGCCTACAGGTATTTTATATAGGGTAATGAATGAATATTATTACAAAAAACTCAAAAGTAAAAATATGTAGTGACATGCACATCATTTTTTAAAATAACTGCCTACACACACACACACACACACACCTCTGATTTTTTAATATACACGGTTTGGATACTAAGTTTTAAGACTTCTTCCAAAGAATTTAGTTCAGCGCCATTCTCCTCGGCCCACTGTATGCATGTACTGAGAGAACAAATTGCCTCATAATGTTTCACTTTTGGCTCAACCCTGATAACTTCCTCTTTCGAGTTGCTCTCTTCACTATGTAACAGTAAATCTTCTTCATCACCAACTATCTATTCGCAAATTTCTAACACTGTCAGTTGGTTGTCCTCAGTGCTAACTTTCTGAAGCATATTGTTAATTTTGGTAAGTTTCCTTTCGTCTTCACTAGTAGATTCACGTATTTCTCTAGGCCGAGACAATGGGGCCAAATCTTCAGAATCCCAGTCAGAGTCTGACTCAGCATTGCCTCAATAGAAAAATATTTTGTACGAACATTTTTACACGCGACTGCAGCGGGAAATACACATGTACGTATGATTCGGACTACGGAATCATGTAAATCCGGTTTATGAGATAATGTGATATTTCATTTTTGTCTGGATTACTGGGAAATCCGGAGTATTGGAGCCCGTTTTAACGAAGCTTCACTGTACTTTGGAAACACTCTGTAGATAAGATGTCTGAAAGTCTTTATGTTATTTTAAAAAATAAGAGTATTAACGATTTTCGAAAAAACATCTATCAGAATTTTAAAGGAAGTTGCTCTGAGACGTCAAATAACTTTTTTGACAGTTGAAACTTCTCAGTCTCTTTCCGATTCTGACGTTACTGGCTTGTTTTCATTCAAATATTACAAGCAGGTATCTACTAGGGCGAAACATTTGATACCAATTTTGGATGAAGGTATATCATCAAACTGTTCAATAACTGTATTTCCTGTCCAGTGTTTGAAGTATTTTTTCAAGGTACCTCACGAACAGCTTTAGGGAAAAATCGTTAATTTTGCTTTATTTTTGTATGTTGTGAAAGAAATCAGTCCTAACATGCTGTTGCAACGTAAGCAGTAGTTGCTCCAGTTTTGATGATAGGCAAACGACTTAACGCTATACTGACGTCAATAACGGATCAAAAAATTTCTCCTTTACGTCAATAAGAAATATGAGAAATCCTGATAGGTAGTTAAGTTGTCTAACTAGTAAACAAAACTGAGCAGTTAAAGCACTTTCAATTTTGAACACCTTTATCTTTAACACAAATCACCCGGTTAAAAAAGTATATGTATCTACGGATTCTATTTATGTTGAATTCTGCAATCTCTTACGCAATCTTGTTCGCAAAAATTTTGTTAATAATTTGCTACTAGGCAGGTACATTACTCTGCTGATTTGAATTCTTGGGGATTTTTCACAAAATAAATGCCCAAGTTACGCTCTGAAAACGTTACAAAATGATAGATATTCCGTTTGAAATGCCATCTTGCCCGTATAGAATTAATTATGGAAATGGAATTACGTGCGCTAATCAAGTTATGTTTGTAAAAAAATATATTACCAATGTAATCACTTACATTTGTATATATTTAAATTATAAACGTGATAAATATGCGTTAATTGTGCAATTAAACACTACCAAGTAAATACAAGTTGCATATTTTTTATTACTGTGACATTTCTTTGTAACACATGAAGATTTTTTCAAATTGTTTTATAGTTTATATATTATATTTATTACAACATTAAAAAATGTTAATTATTAATAAACTACAATTAAGTATTCGCATGCGAATGGAAATCTTTTCGAGATTCCTTTCTAATCAAATTAAAATCTGCTAAACTAAATTATTTGAAGCTTTAGATTTTAGATGTATATTGAGTTGAGTAACCGGCAAGTCATCTGGTAATTTTGTAGTAATGTTTGTCAGACTCCTATCCAATTTTTAAACCCTTGCAATTGTGTTTCTAATTATACGTGTATTTATTGATAAACTTTCTGAATACAAGCAATGAAGAAATTCAACATTCATAAGAGTGGTAACATTCCAAACTTTAAAAACTATAATGACTTCTACATACTTTCAAATTTTTAATTTGTTTCAATGTATGAAATTATATATTCCTCTATAGAGGAAAAAATAACATTTTCTTAGTAACATGGCTCTATGTAGAGTCTTTCACTTTGTTAATCTACTAGTAGAATACAACAGGTTCAGTGTATGGAACTTCAGGTGTCCCAAAATGATGCAACAAAATTCATATTTTTTTCCAGTTGAAATTTAAAAAAATCGCTGAAACAGGTCAATTAGTAAATAGAAATTGTCAGTTTTCAGCAATATTTTATATTTTTTTGCCATGTTCGAAAGATTTATAAAATTAGACATATTTTTTAATAAGACTCTATATTTCATAGTATAAACAGATAGCCCTTCTAAAGACGAATTCAGCGATATAAGGTTATACCTACTTTTTGTCATATTTGTCAAAAAAATGTAAAAAATTGTCTTTTATGTCGTACTGACGACTATTTCTAACAATCATAGTCTCTTCTGTAGTTTAAAAAACGTACGAACCTACTCTTCATTAATCTTTTTCTACTAACTTTAAAGTTTTCTTTTCTCAAAAAAAAAAACACATCGATAAACACATAAAAATCACCAGAGTACCTTAGGTATAAGTGAATCGTTTTAGTTTCAATTCATTCGTTGTAAAATTATTTTGAAAAATGGTTACTCGTTAAAGCGAAAAACAAAGAATTGAAATTTTAATTATGATTGGAGGAGGAGATAAAATCCGTAGTCAACGGATAGGAGGTATGTGACTTATTTCACCATAATTATCCAGACCAGAGTCGAGCTACAATAAGTAAAGTACCTATCCAAAAAGTATGAAGAAGTATAAAAGATTTCTATCTATCTCAGCCAACTTCAACTTGTCGAAGTCCACAGTTCATAGAATTCTGAAGTCTCAAAAAGTGGCATCCTTACAAAGTTAACGTCTTACAAGAGCTATCGGTGGATGACATAGACAGAAGATTACAGTTTTGCGAGGAAATTAGAAATTTATTTGAAAGACAACCCAACTTAAAAAATCACATAATTTTCACTGACGAAACAACATTTTACTTAAACGGAACCGTGAACAGGCAAAATACTAGGTTTTAAAGGCCAGAAAATCCGCATTGGATGCAAGAAAAACATACACAACGACCGGAAAAACATAAAGTTTGGGCTGGAATAGTAAGAAATCGCAAACTGGGATCTTATTTCGTTGAGGGTAATTTGATAGGCGTCATTTATTTGGATTTTTGCGTTTTCAGCTGATTCCAGCCCTGGAATTAATTTTTCCTAACCCTAATGAGCACGATATATGCCTGCTGGTGATGTCCGGTTCCAATAAGATGGTGCCCCTCCACATTTTCGCCTCGATGTAAGAAATTACCTTCATGAAGTTTTACAAATCGATGGATAGACAGAAGAGGGCCGCTTGAATAGCCACCAGGCACCCCTGACTTAACCCACTAGTTTTTTTTTGTGGGGTTATCCAAAATCAAAGTGGATGTGAACAGACCAGACACTGTCGAAGGATTCAAAAATCGTATGAGAGAAGAAGTTCGAAATATAACACCAAATGTTACTCAAAATGTAATAGTAACCTTGAACGCCGAAATGGGCATTGTGGAATGGTTAATGGGGCTACTTTGAACACTTGCTGTAATAAAATGAAAGGTAGTACCTACTAAATTATTGTTTTCATTTAATTCCTCCATTATTTGGCAACAATGATAAAAAGGTAGGTTTAACCTTATATCACTGAATTCGTGTTTAGAAGAACTATATATTTGAGGATTGCTTTCGCTGTACAGCAAGAATAAAACGCTATCTTAACGATAATAATNCACCAGTGTTTGCCGTTGTCGGTGAACCTATTCTTTTATAAAAACCGAATAGAACCCAAAGGGAAACAAAATTAAATATAACAAACACTGGTTTAATAATTATTAATAAGAATCATAAAAACCAGTATACATAAAATAAACTACAAGTTCGTCAAATTATTATTATTTCGTGGTTATTATGCCAAAACTTACAAATATTACCTTCTTAGACAAAAATAATTATATTTTTTTAGTCGATAATCTTCCATTACAAGAAAGAGTAAATCTACATTTTCAGTTGGATGGATGTCCAATACACAATGCGAGACAAGTCAGGGAGTGGCTTAACGAGAATTTCCCCAATCATTGGATAGGTCGAAACAGTCTATTAATTCATTGACCACCCCGATCTCCGGACATTACATCACTTGATTTTTTCTGTGGGGCTTTATTAAGTCCAAAGTTTATAAGACACGGCCAAATAACCGGGAGGTATTGTGCACTAGAACAAGGAAAGCGTGTGAGTATATTAATGCGCATCAATTACGAAATGTAAAAAAAACGTTATGAAAAATGTATAGAATTAAACGGAGGATTAGTGGAAGCTACAAAAATTTAAATTTAATGACGTGATTAGTGTAAATCAATTTGACAGACTCCTTTTTCATTTTTAAAAATGTAATTTTTTAATGATTACTTTTTTTATCAATTGTTTATATTAGAGTAATTGTTGTTTATTTTGTGTATACTGGTTTTTGTGACTCTTATTAATAATTATTAAACCAATGTTATTTAATTTTGTTTCCCTTTGGGTTCTTTTTGATTTTTATGAAAGAATAGGTTCACCGACAACGGCAAACACTGGCGATGTTGATATTGTCAAAACTTTTTTAGGGGCAAAAAAATCGCTAACAAAATTTTGCTATTTTTCACTTAAAAAAAAATTCGTAGTAGGCCTTGAAAATCAAAATTTCGTCTTCAAATTTTGTATCAAGATAGAGCTTTAGGAGATCTATCTTTAAAAAAAATCGATTCAAATCGCTCCATAAACAACTTTTGTACGCGAGTGTTTCCATTCTTAATGGGTCACCCTTCTAAAGACGAATTCATCGATATAAGGTTATACCTACTTTTTGTCATAGTTGTCAAAAAAATGTAAAAAATTGTCTTTTATGTCGTACTGACGACTATTTCTAACAATCATAGTCTCTTCTGTAGTTTAAAAAACGTACCAACCTACTCTTCATTAATCTTTTTCTACTAACTTTAAAGTTTTATTTTCTCAAAAAAAAACACATCGATAAACACATAAAAATCACCAGAGTACCTTAGGTATAAGTGAATCGTTTTAGTTCCAATTCATTCGTTGTAAAATTATTTTGAAAAATGGTTACTCGTTTAAGCGAAAAACATAGAATTGAAATTTTAATTATGATTGGATGCGGAGAAAAAATCCGTAGTCAACAGGAGGTATGTGACTTATTTCACCATAATTATCTAGACCAGAGTCGAGCTACAATAAGTAAAGTACCTATCCAAAAAGTATGAAGAAGTATAAAAGATTTACCTGGATCAAGAATACGAAGAACGATAAGCGAAAATGACCGCCAAAATGTGATACTTGCTATTACTGAAAATCCTCACCTATTGGATCTATCTCAGCCAACTTCAACTTGTCGAAGTCCACAGTTCATAGAATTCTGAAGTCTCAAAAAGTGGCATCTTTACAAAGTTAACGTCTTACAAGAGCTATCGGTGGATGACATAGACAGAAGATTACAGTTTTGCGAGGAAATTAGAAATTTATTTGAAAAACAACCCAACTTAAAAAATCACATAGTTTTCACTGATTAAACAACTTTTTGCTTAAACGGAACCATGAACAGGCAAAATACTATATTTTGGAGGCCAGAAAATCCGCATTGGATGCAAGAAAACATACACAACGATCGGAAAAAGATAAGGTTTGGGCTGGAATAGTAGGAATTCGCAAATTGGGACCTTATTTATTGGAGGGCGATTTGACATGCAACATTTATTTGGATTTTTTGCATTTTCAGCTGATTCCAGCCCTGGAATTAATTTTTTATAACCCTAATGAGCACGATATATGCCTGCTTGTGATGTCCGGTTCCAATAAGATGGTGCCCCTCCACATTTTCGCCTCGATGTAAGAAATTACCTTCATGAAGTTTTACAAATCGGTGGATAGACAGAAGAGGGCCGCTTGAATAGCCACCAGGCACCCCTGACTTAACCCACTAGTTTTTTTTTGTGGGGTTATCTAAAATCAAAGTGGATGTGAACAGATCAGACACTGTCGAAGGATTCAAAAATCGTATCAGAGAAGAAGTTCGAAATATAACACCAAATGTTACTCAAAATGTAATAGTAACTTTGAACGCCGAATTGGGCATTGTGGAATGGTTAATGGGGCTACTTTGAACACTTGTTGTAATAAAATGAAAGGAAGTACCTATTAAATTATTGTTTTCATTTAATTCCTCCATTATTTGGCAACAATGATAAAAAGGTAGGTTTAACCTTATATCACTGAATTCGTGTTTAGAAGAACTATATATTTGAGGATTGCTTTCGCTGTACAGCAAGAATAAAACGCTATCTCAACGATAATAATGAAGTATATTATTGAAAACTAAGTTGTGGAAAAAGACGTGTTGTCGGTTCGAATGTTTGGTGGAGAGTCTCTGTGTGTGGAGTCGGTCGGAGGTAGCTTGGTAGTCGCTGGCAGAAGTCCCTGGTCCTTGGCGTCACTCTGCCGAGGTCGTCTTCTGGGAACCTCGTGGTGCGTCCGGCGGCGTTCTTGACGTAATTGTTAAAAATGGGTCACTTGCACGTGTATCCACATATTTATACTATAAAATATAGAGCGTCCTATTAAAAAAAATGTCGGTAGTGTTATAGGTCTATCAAACATGGCCAAAAAAAAATAGAAAATATTGCAGAAAAGTGACTAATTCTATTTACTAATTGAACTGTTCCAGCGATTTTTTAAAATCTGAGCTGGAAAAAAATATGAATTTTGTTCCATCATTTTGGGGCAAACTGTATTGCGGAGTACCCCAATGATCAAATATGGGACTAGTGGTCCCATATTTGATACATTTGTAAACGATTTCTCTGGCACGCTCACTTATGGTTTTATGCATATGATCTTAAATTATTTATTGAAATAACTTGGTTAAATGATGAACTGAACTGGTTTTGGATATGAATGTCTCTTTAACGGAAAATAAATTGTGTACAATTTTCATAGGTGCTTTATTTGATTGTAAATTAACTTAATGATGAGTAATACCGCGGCAACTAATTTTAGGATTTATGATGCGAAATTGCTCATTAAGTCTTTTTAGTCAAATATGACCTGAGGAATAACTTCATGAAGTTATGACAGACTTAATATGAAGTTATCAGTCATTAACAAACAAATTTATATTTTAACCAGAAGTTCGCTTTTAGATTTTTCCCCAGCATCTCAACCAAAGATTGAAATAGCCTTTGTTGTCCCTAGAATTATTAATTATTATTTAATGCATGTTTTTATTTTTTCTAAAAAACATGGGTTGGTCCTGCCCTTCTCTAACATGTCTCAAACAAAAAAATATCATTTACCAAGTGAAGCAAATTATCAATTATTGTTGGATATTAATTTCGTCACCTTCAATTACACGGTAATCCCGCTAATAAAAAAAGTAATTTGACATCTATTATGAAATGTACACACTTAGACATGGATTTTAGTTACATTGTTCTTTTAGTTACAGTACTTATTGAGTTACTTTTAAGTTAACTATAATAATGATGATGAATTTTTTAAATTAAATACTTTGAAGTGGAGTATCCAAAAAAAAAAACTATTACTTAACTACACGATTTTTTTGGGAATTGTGTACCAATTTGTTTTATTTTTTTCTTTGTTACACAATTAAGTGACGTTAAGGAAGCGAATTTTTCCTCGAGATTATTATTTACACAGTTATTAAATCAAATAGGTGTGATTGAATCGTAAATAAAATTGTATAAAAAAATAAATAGATAATCATGAAACTCCTGCACCCATGTGATGTTTTTTAGATTCCGGATCTCATTGTATCCTAGATCTTTATAATAGCAGCACATTTAGCTGAAAAGCGCAAGAAGCCAGACTTGCGTTTTTTCTCTATAACAATTAAAATTAGATTGGCTTTTTAAAGGCGTCACATAAAAACGTTTCAATATCAGACGTTCACTAGGTTTTCTTAGAAAAAGCGTATTTTTGTTCGTAAGGCGTATCTTATGACGTTTTCTTAAGAGGATGTTCTAGTCCAATTTGCTGTAATACAATCATATATGACACTAGAAATTGTTATATAAACATATAACTGTAATACACCACAGCCAGTTGATGCATTTTTACAATTTGTAATAAGCAACGGCAGAACTGCACATTTAAGAGTTCGTCGAGCGCTTGAAATAGATCCATTTTTTGTCAATTCACTCAAATTTCACTCAATTTTACTTAATAATGTATCAATTTCTGTCCACACCTGTTGGAGTGAAATTTTCACTCTATTAGTATGAGTACAGCTGGGTGAAACTATTGAGTGAGTTTTACTCAAATTCGAGTTACTGCTAAATATTAATTAAGGGACTTTTGACTCTATTCTGAGTACATAAAACCATTTAGAGTTGATTTTTTCTCTAAATATGATTTAAATTTAATTAACTAAATATTGAGTGCAAAAATAAATCACTCATAAATGATTAATATGCAGTGTTGAAATTAATTCACTTCGCGGGGCCTCCTCCTGCCCTGGCTGAGACCCGCCAGCTGAGCTGAGATCAGTCGCCGCCGCCTAAGGCCTTTTCTCCTGGCGATCACGCTTTTCTGGAGCATGAGCCCCTATTAACTGTGGTCGAGATTATTGAAGCAATCTGGAAGTGCTGCCATCTTCATGGCGCCATTCAAATTACTCGAAATTAAATACATTTGAACTCACTCGGTAATGAGAACATTTACTCTGATTTAGATACAAGTGCACCAAATAGTTTACGTGAAGAATTTAATTAAGGAGTACCTATATTTGAGTGAAAGTACTCAGTTTTAGTTCACAAATGAGTAAAATGATCAAAATGCCCAATATTGAGTGAAAATGTAGTCAATAATTTCACTCAATGGGTTCACTCCAGACCTTTACTGCTTTCACTCAGACCGATTTTTTTACAGTCTAACACTTATTTGGAAAATGAACAAACCCAAATAAAAAAACCCAAATAAAAAAAACAATTAAAAGACAAAATTGTTTCCTAAGGCAAACAAACGTCTAAATTCTCAAACACTTGAATGAATATTAACTTTTCTATTTACAAGAGATTAAATATTTGTGTTCTTTAATTCACGTTTTTATTTTTCATTGCACGTTTTTTGTTTCATGTACCTACTACCTGCCTAACATTTAAAGTTCCGCCCCTCTTCTTAAATCAAGTTCCTTTATTAATCAAATTAAATGTTTGAATTCTCAAACATTTTAATGAATAATAACATTCATATTTAAAAGGGATTACATGTTTTATACTCTTACTTTCGCGTTCTTCGCTTCTCATTACACGTTTTTTGCTCCATGTACGGCGTGCTTAACGTTTATACCCCCTGCCCTTCTTTTTAAGTAGCGACGAAACTTTTTTAATAATGTCATACGCTCAAACGCTCATAACTTTAATGATGGCATTAACTTTTAAGCTTAAGAGGCATTACATGTTCCGTAAATCGCACGCAATGTTTACTTAGTTGCTTAATAAACAAGTCGAACGCAATGCCACCGCCTTAACTATCTATCGGACATAAAAGTGTAAGTGGTTCTAATAATCTAAATCATAGACAATAATAATCAATTAAAACTAGTCCCTCATACTCCTAGGTGCTCACCATTATTGGCTATATGTATATGAAGATGAAGGTTGAGTTTTATTTCCTTAATCCTGTTGACAAGAATCATGTTTGTGGGACACACGAGATGGAAGAAAGCATTCATATTATGACCTTAGTGATTAGTTACAAACGTTTGTAATTATTTTAATTTGTTTCAAAAAAAAAAAAAACATAAACATTACAGTGACGCCGTTATAGTTTCCTAAAAAAAAGGTAAATCCGAATGCTATAAACAAATGGAAATAGAGAACGCATGTGTATAGTCAACATTTCTCGATAAAAAAACATTGTATGTATAAATTACAGATTTGAATTTACCGAAAATAAAATGAGAAATACCTTCTTCTTTGACTATTACAAACTAAATGTATTGATCGAATTTCTAAATTGCCTTCCAGTCTCTACGCCACTGGTTGGTAGATCTGTACATCGTTTTAGTAAATTTCTTCCCAAATTATTTAAAGAATTAGCCTAAGTTTCTTGGGTTAAAGAATATCTTCTGATATAGTTACATAATTAAACAATTTCTTTAAAATTTCAACAAAAAGTACCATGAAAACCACAGACATCTCTCTCTAAAATTGAACTAATCATAAATATACATATTTAATTAACCGGTTAAACTGAAGGATGAGAAGATTAGATGGCAATATTGTCGAAAAATTCCTTGGTTCGTTTTTTAATCCAAAAGGTATATAAAGGAATTCGTAATGTTCGTATTCTGTACAACTTGTGACATAAAAGATAAATCATTAATGACTTACAAATTAATTGTTTACTCCATTTTCATTAGGAAACACGTATCTAGTCTTTTTATTAGTATTTTCGCCGAATTTCTTAATGCGCTGTTCATTATTCTCGACGCAGTCACGATTCTGATCTCATCCAGATTCGTTACAAATCAAAATTAATTTCAGATATTTAAATTAGGATATCTTAAATAAGCTACATCAATATCTGCGGTTGGTTAATGCCGGCAACAAATTAGTGAACCATTAATTAATGTAGGTAGCCAAAGAATGTAGGATCTGAGCATTTTTCTTAAGTAACTGAGGAGCGTTGTGTTATGTGAACTGACAGGAGCCAGAGTCGATTTCATTGACCAACGTTTTTTATAGGGAAACGTCTTAAAATGGGAGAAATATTTCCTGCGGGCAAATATTGGGAAGCTAAAAAGTATGTGAAATTAATGATATGATTCAAAAAAATAATTAATTAAGTAATAAATCTGTTTTTGTAGAAATGTCTTCTACCAACGCATTTTACAGAGTATTCACAAAATACGTAAAATATTCTACAAATAAATAGTTAATATGACTTAAATATACACTGAAAAAAATTGAAAATTTATATATAACTAAATTGAATATAACTATATACAGGGTCCGCCATTAGTGTGTGGACCGAGGATAGCTCCTAATCTTGAAGAGATATCAAAATTTAGTCCAGGGCATACATCTATTTTTTAAAATTATTTTCATTTTTTTGTGCTAATCTATGCTATAAATTTTTACATATTTGGATAGTCCTATCAAAATCCAGCAAAATAATATAGGGTTTATAGGCGTTTCGATGGGCCGTTTTTCTAGTAGAGGCTCATAAATCCAAAAACAGACTCCGATGCGGTCATTTGTACGCACTCAGTATGATGTAGTTTTAACGAATCTGCGACATAATCAATCATTGATAGTCTTGCAGTTTCTTAGAAACCACAGAAGTATTCTCATTATTCTTTAGTTATACAGAGTGATCGAGGTTTGCAAATTCAAAAATTACTAAAAATTTTTAAATGGAATGGTCTATTAAGCTGACAGAATTATCTTTCCGACAATACCATATTATGTGGGGTTACTTCTTATAGTTTTCATGTAAATGAATTTTTAATTTAAATTTTCTTTTATTTTTGTCTTTTCGGGCGCTCAATAAAATATCTGTTCAGTTGTATTGTATGTATTTACAATTTGTTTTTTTTTAATTGATGTTTTCATATCCCAATTATTTATTTAATTAACAATAATTACCAATATTAGGGATGTTTCACGTCAAGCGGATCACCGACCTGGACAAAAATTGCATGAAACGATCGAGAAGTGTAAGGGCTTAAAATGTTCGTCTAGTAAGAGGCTTTCAAACGCAGAGTGGTACTTTTCAAAAATCCAAAATGGCGGACCAAAAATGGGTTGTGAAAAAAAATTAGCTCAAATTGTAGCTGAGGGACACCTCTTAAAAGCTGGTGTGGTTGGATGAAAAAAATCCAAAATGGCGGATCCAACATGGCGGTCAAAAAACCGATTTAGTGACTGAATTTTTAAAAATTAACTGATTTACACTAAATTTGGTACACGGGGGTTTTTGAAGTCGCTGATTACGAATCAGAGGTGAATATTTGCAAAATTCAAGATGGCGGAACCATTATGGCGGACGAAATTTCCTATATAGTTGGAAAAGTTTTTGAAAAAGCTTTCTTATGCATATAAAAAAATTGAAAGGAGGAAAATCGAATATTTTCCCTTTATTTTCAAACAAATATAATTCTTATTGTTCAGTCTTGCAGTGAACAACAGCTTTGGGTATAAAAGTATTCAAATTGATAAATATGAAAACAAATAATCCTTATCCACTTAAAGTGCATGGTGGCCCTACCCATTCCAAATATTCCATCATTCACATTATCTTAATTCACTATACACATAATAATACGACTACTTTCACCATGATTACAACATATCAGGTCTGATTCGTACATCTTTAAACCTACGGTAAGATTGAAACAAAATAAAATAAAAGCATGAGAGGCCAAACGAAATGTTATAATATGCATCCATTATGTATACGTTTATTTGATTGCTTTTAATAAATCCTAAGGTCCTAAATGCTACAATTTATTAGTTAGTACCTATATCAAAAGATTAATGGTTTCAGTCAAGCAATGGTTAAATTATTATTAAAACTTTATAACTAAAAATTACTTCCACATTTATCACAGCATTTTGTTGGTACACTTTATTTATAATATAATATAACTATCACGTTTCATATTTCAGTTCGTTTTTTAATTTAAAACATATATGTTGTTAGATCTATTAGTCATGATAAATTATAAACCATTTTGTATTCCTCAGGCTGAACAGTTAAACTTACACGGGCTGAGATTTTGTCATAAATTTCTTCTTGTTGATTTGTTAATTTGATATATACATATATTATCCGTCCAATCTACAAGTGTATGGCATATATTTATGCAAATTGATACATGCAGATCCAATATGAAAGTAAAAACTGTAATTAGTGTTACAAGATTATATATTCGATATTATACGAATTACGACATATAGAAAGCGTCTTTCTATTTTTAATATGAAGTAGTAGTCATACAAAAATTTAACACGAGATGGGAGAGCGGGAAAATATTTTGTAAAACAAATTTAGGGTGCTTTCTTGTTGTGGTATTCAAATTTATGATATTTATGTATAAAAATACATAATAAATAAATCGCCTAAATATTCGTAGTAAATTCTAAGTTAAAAATAAATGTACTTGATGAGGTTGTTTTCAGACCATCTGCTACAGAAATGAACAAAATGTAAACACGTAAAAAAATTATATGGCATATGTGGTAAATAAAAACTGGATTGTAATTCAAGGCGATACATATTTTTCAATCAAGAAAATGTGATGAAAAGTACATTTTTGACTCATTAAATAACTATATTAAAGTACATAATTTGAATTAAATTGTTATAGGCAAACAACGATAATTAATGCATAAAAAATTAATAATTAGAAAAAAACAAACACCAAATTGCAATTTCCATTGAGCCATAGCTGCTATTCTATCTTTAACTTAATATTTTCTTAAATTGGTGAAAATAATATATAAAAATACTGCTACTACTGTAGTGAGCTTATTTATTGCTTTTCAAAAATTTTCACTAGAATTCTGATGGAAAAATAATTAGACAGTGATCACGACGACATAAAAATGTAAATTTTAACAAACTGTCTTAGATTTTAAAAGGGTCTCAAAATCAAAAGAAAAAGAAACCAAACATTAATTTGTTTGTTGCTAGGCATGACATTTTTTGTTTTACACTGAAGATTTTCAACTTTTATTACAGTGTCTATCTTCAGACATATTTATTTGTGAAAATATTAATACACAAAAACCATTTGCTTTAAAGTGTAATAAATATTGACAGTGTAATGTATGAATTATTTTACATATAAAGAATAACATTGACTGAAAAATGCTTTTATTTTTATTTTTTAGATGTCAAATTTTACATAGTTCAAGTTAGAAAATAAAAAGTTTAAAAAATACAATTTACATCCTTTTTTATATTAAATTCTTTATATTTCATAAGTCCCACAAATGCTAAATCAGTTTCTTTAATGCCTTGGCAATTAAAATGGTAAAACATTAGATCTATCTGTTTCTAGTCACTGACATTACTTCCAGTGTCTGCCCATTAAATATAAATTAATAGTGACAACTTCTGCATCAAATATAATTATTTCTTTTCTTTTGTTTTTTGCGAGCACTCGCGTAACCTTTTCTTTAGTAAGAAAGTATACTAATCCATACATGTATAAGTATATCTTCTAAACCATAAATACAATTTTTTTTATTATGTGAATTTGCAATAATTAGTAAGAGATGGTAAAGGAGTATAAAATACTATATTAAACAAAGTTTAAACAAACAAGTTTAGAAAAGCAAAGTTTTACTAAACAAATATAGCTTTTGACTGCGAGCGAGAGCAGCGAACAAAATGCCACTCGAGAACCATCTTCGAACTTACTTCCTTTAAAATCGAAGGAAAATACGAGAAGGCATGTGAAATATTTTGTAAGTGGAGATGATCGAAAATACACTAAGAACTGATAAAATTGTAATGCTGGCGTATTTTTTATACATATTATAGTGTTTTTCATACAATGTTGTTATTTTAGGCAAAATCTCTTAAGGAATCCAGCTTATGGTCTACATATTCCATGTTGAAAAGTACTATACAAAATAATGAACGAAAATATTCATATATATGTGTTTCACTTAAAGTCGGAACACCTCCATATTTAGAATGACGTGGACCGATTACCAAAATTCTTTTTTTATGTGGTAGCTCTCAAAAAGGCCTACTTTTTGATATTATATTTTTTGACATGAGTGAAGTTTTCTGCTGCCTACTATCGTTAAGAAAAGACCCTCAAAAATTAGAAAACATATTAGGCATTTTTTTTTAAAAATAAATGGATAGCATTTTCGATTTGATCACACCTCAAAACCCTAAATACAAAGTTTCATTATTTTACAGGGTGTTGACAAAATAGGTGCAAATTTCGAAAAATTTCACTCATTGTAGTTTTATTTAAGGATTTGTTTTAAAGCATTTTGTATTATTTTTTTGGACCTTATTTAGGAATCTTTTATATAGTATTCTTTCACTTTTATTTTTTTTAATCTTATATTTGCCATATGGTATCAATTCAGGCCTAACCCTAACAATTTAACATTATTGCTAGTTTAACAGCAATTAGCTCACAATATATTAATATAAAGACGGAACAAAATTATTGTAGATAAAAAATAAAAGTAACATTTATTAAGACGTTTTATGTCTTTGTTCAAATGCATTGGCCTCTTTTACTAAAAGCTCGAGAGGAAGCGACATGCCATTCAGTACAACGCTTCTTTGAACTCCGAAAAAGGTATGATGATTATTTTATTGGAGAAGAATCGACGTAGCAATGTGTCATTCAAACTGACCCCGATATCTTAATAAGGAATACATTTTTTTAATTAATAATTTCTAAGTGATAAAATTTGACTACGATTATTGAACTACACTTAAATGATTATTAGTTATTAACGCGTTTTTATAAAAACAGATAGACGTAATTATAGTCTAGTGTATTGATTTTAATCATTATAAAATTTATTGGTTATTGTCAACACGACCAAAACTAAATATCCTGCAAATTTCCTTATTCATTTTTAGCCCTGAGATTTATTGTCTCGGCTACACCTCAATTTATTGAACTAGGTTGAAATGTTTATAACTATTACATAAACTACTGTAAATGCATCCGCAAATGTATCGGTACCTATATCTGACAACTGTAATAACAATTATGTAATGTAAATGTCTTTGTAGATTTATTAGAGTAATACTGAACTAATTAGTACACTACAAAAGCAATTTTAAAGCGTTCAGGTCCCTGCTGTTATTTAGAGTTCCACGAATTTTCGGGTTGTAATGCTGTTGCTTATTTATCTGGTCTCTGCTAGTTACAAATTTACAATGCGCTTCCTTAACTTTAGCTAGGAATCTTTGACCCAATCTTATTGTTCTCGGATTAGGCTCTGTGGGGACGGACCTGCTATCGGAACCTCAAGGCCCATCTGATGTTGATTTCGGTACTTGTTTTTGGTTCTAAGCTACTAGGAACGGAACCGCTCATTAGACAATGGTGATCATGTGAGACGTTCCGCATTGGCCTCTGTAACTGGTCGCATGCAAAGCTTCAAAACATTTCGCCGTTTTCTGGCTCTATTTGAAACATTGTTCTTCGAAACCAAAAATCTAGGTATAAAATATATTTAATCCCACAGATAAGGTTCCTAACTATGCTGCTGATATTGCTAATTCTATGGACTACATGCCCCAACAAACATTGACCATGACTGTACCTAATAAACATCAAATAATAAATAATAATTAACCGAAATAAAAACTAAAAACATGTCTGAATATAATTAATACGAAAACATTTCTGATATTTTGATAAAATTTTGATTAAATAATGCTATTGAAAGAAATATCCTGTATTCTTGCTGTCCTATTATCACTCTTGACAAAGACTAATCATATAAAATATAGCTACTACAAAGAGATCTATTTTTTTCCACATTTTACTCGAGACTGCCTCTTCATGCAGTTTCTTTTAAAAAATGTATATTTTATTATTAGCTCTCGCATTTTTTTCCCTATTTTCACAAAAATCCAACTTTTTTTAAAGTAATCTTATCAACTGAAGTCAAACAATGTTCTTCGATACCAAAAATTTAGATATGCAAACCCACAGACAGGACTCCTAACTGCTGATGACATTTTTAAATAAAGTAAATATTTTTTAAAATAGAAAAACAATTATAATGGGTCCAGGAACGTCCAAAGCTTTTGAAACTGTTGCTCAAAATGACATTTTTCGAGATATTTAATATTTATATATTTTTTTTGCTTATATTTATAATTCCATACGAGAAAGGGAAGCTACTTGATGAAGCAGTTGTTATTTACGTGATCATCTTTGCTAATAGTGATAATAGGACAACAGTAATACAAGATGTTTATTTGAACTATTATTGCATTATTTTGCATTATTGCATTATTGCATTATTGCATTAGTTGCATTATTTAAAAAGGTCGTATTCATTATATTTAGACACATCATTTTTAGCTTTTACTTTGGATAATTATAATTAATAGGTATTACGGCGGGTATAATTCAATGCTAGTTGCGACATAGAGCTGTGGTTTCCTGTAGTATCAGCTGCTAGGAGTCTTATCTGTAGGATTATATATCGTTTATCTGCTCTCACTGTAGTAAATAGACTATTAATACATTGTTTTTAAGGAGGGGAAAAAGCGATTTTGAGTTATAAATGCATATTTTATGAACAAATAAATATAAATATTTGATAAACATTACATTTTATTATTATGAATGAATATTTATAGTAATTGTACAGTTATTACATTTAGTAACATTTATAAAATCGTGTTTACTAATTGTCACATTTTTCTCAAAATGATTTGACCGCTCCATTTCAGTCACCGGAGGCTCAAATTATTTGAATGATCCAATAAAAGAGCACGATGCGATGTACTACTAGAACTTAGAGTTGAAGTGTTATAGTAAAGGATCCTGTTGGCTATTTCATTTTTGTTACTTAAACTGTCAGCAACATAACTTTCTGCAATTGTGGCTGATTTCCATTCATCATGTCTCTTGATTGCTAATATATCAACTACTGTATTAGCCAGTAACGTTGCCGATGTTCTTCGGAACGAATGGCCTGTATATGTTTTAGGATGTTTAGTTTCAAAAACTATGCAAAAATAGAAAATTTCTGTGAAATCATAGAAAGGGTATTCTTGCCGACTGGTTGGTTGTAACATCTACCTGCTTGATGGTCCATAAAAAAGCGTAAAATTACAATTTTAATTTCCAATCTAATCTTGATATATTTCTTGAGAATTTCTACGTGTGAAACAGAACCCACACGAGAAGTAATTGTAAACGTACGTGACATACCGTTTTTAGAACTCATGTGTTATCGGGTGCCTGACCGAGAAAATAGTTGACTTGTTCTCTTGTAAAAACGTTTCACTTTTTAAGTGTATAGCCGTCATTCTTACGTTTCAAAAATGCTCTCGGCTTGGGGTATTTTGAGATATCCACATCCTCTTCTATGAAAATAGTTGACTTAATCATTGAGTACCGGTGACTTTAATGTTCTTAACTGCTCCATGAAATAGACTAGCAGTGACATTTCAGAAACACCAGTATTTTTGTTCTGGCACCATATACTCGTCCTTAGCACACTTTTGACTTCTCGGCAATAAAAATTCGCAGGCATTTGCTGCACTTTCTAATTGAAAATCACTCATTTAGAAATAATAATTAAAACCAGCAAAATTGCAACTTTTATGTAGCTTTGTTTATAAACACCGTAGAAATGACAAAATTCAAACAACCGAGGCGACTTTGTAAGATTTCGAATAATGTCAAAATGAATTGATTAAGAAATGTCAAAAAATAAAACCTAATCTTTATTTCATGAACCATAATGAACTGCAAGAGCAGATAAAATGTTATACACCACGCAGCAGTTGAGTATAATTTACCAGTCTTAGACTCTATTGCGAGCCCTCGCTCCGCTCGGGCGCAAAATTGTCCTCGACTGGTAAATAATACTTACCTCTTTTATAGTGTAAATAACTATTGCATACTTAGATTCTAGTATAAATGAACATTTTTGGACTTCATTTGATAAGATTTCTTGAAAAATATTTCTAATTCGTTTGAATTAACTTAGTACCTTTAAAATAGTCTAAAAAATGTTTGCTAATAATAAAATTTTCTTCTAAAATCTTCAATAGTAATAAGGACAACATATTGAGATGAATCAAAAGTTCAAAAGTTGAAATTTCAGTATTGGGATGAAAAGAGATTAATGTCAAAGAATGACAGTGTAAGTTGCAGATTTGAAATTTGATGACAATTAGATACAAAATGACAATTTAAAAGTAAAATATGAAGTTTATTGAAATATCAATCTAAATTAATAAAAGTGGTTATAAAATAAGGGTACTATATAGCAAAATAGGAATTAAATAATATTGTAAAAGTTAAATTGAAAAGTAAAATTAAAAGTAATCTGATTGGTTAAATTAAAAAAAAATGTATATGTACTCAGGGAGACAAAAAAATAATAATAAATAAGGCAGGAGAGAAGAGAGGAATTGTCAAAAAGAATACAAGAAGATTGTATAAGTAAAAGCAAAATAAATTATAGAAGACGAAAGGAAAAGTGAAAAACTGTAACTGAGAACCAGAAAGAAAATTTTCTTGAGACAAGACTTTGTGTTAGAAGAAAGAGAAAGGAGATTCCGATAACTAAAGCGTAACTATAAA
This sequence comes from Anoplophora glabripennis, assembly GCF_000390285.2. Lineage (NCBI taxonomy): Eukaryota > Metazoa > Arthropoda > Insecta > Coleoptera > Cerambycidae > Anoplophora > Anoplophora glabripennis. The sequence continues at coordinate 945,600 of NW_019416288.1, forward strand.
AAAAGGTCATATTAGTAAAAATTATATGAATTATCTTAACTAAGAATAAAGGAGACAAGGGGTGAGAGATACCAGGCGAGTCTAGAAATCCCAGCCAGCACAGTGAGACAAGAGACCGAGAACCACAAGGAGAGAGTGAGTGGACGAATAGAAGGAAGACGACAGAAGAGACGTTGCAGAAGGAAAGTGTCTACTTAAGAAGTAATGGACAGTGAAAGAAAGAACGGATAGTAGATAGATAATAAGTGAGTGATAATAAGTAATAGTAGAAGATAATAAGTAAATGTTTGTAGAATAGATATAAGTTAGCGCAGGTTAAATAGGGACTAGAAAATTTTATTAATTTGTTTATCATTTTTATATCAATATAAAATTTGAACCCAGATTACAACGATATTATTTAATNACATTACATTTTATTAATTATTATGAATGAATATTTATAGTAATTGTACAGTTATTACATTTAGTAACATTTATAAAATCTGGATAATTATTCCCCTCGCGTTTACTAATTGTCACATTTTTCTCAAAATGATTTGACCGTTCCATTTCAGTCACCGGAGGCTCAATATTATCTGACTGATCCATTAAAACATCATGATGCGACGTACTACTAGAACTTGGAGTTGAAGTGTCATTGTAAAGAATCTATTGGCTATTTCATTTTTGTTATTTAAACTGCCAGCAACATAACTTTCTGCAATTGCGGCTGATTTCCACCCACTATGTCTCTTGATTGCTAATACATCAACTCCTGTATTAGCCAGTAACGTTGCCGATGTTCTTCGGAGCGAATGGCATGTATATGTTTCAGGATGTTTTAGTTTCAAAAACTGCAATCTTATTAGGAATCATAGAAAGGGTATTCTTGCCGACTAGTTGGATGTAACATCTACCTGCTTGATAGTGCATAAAAAAGCGTGAAATATCATTTTAATTTCCAATCTAATCTTGATATATTTCTTGAGAATTTCTACGTGTGAAACAGAACTCACACGAGAAGTAATTGTAAACGTACGTGACATACCATTTTCAGAATCTGGAATTGTAACTACAATGTCATCGAAATTTTTTAAATTGCCGTTGTCCAAAATAAGTTCGCATAACTCATGTGTTATCGGGTACCTGAACGAGAAAATCGTTGTAAAATCGTTTCACTTTTTAGGTGTATAGCCGTCATTCTTACGTTTCAAAAATGCTCTCAGCTTGGGGTATTTTAAGATATCCACGTTCTCCTCTATGAAAATAGTTGATTTAATCATTGAGTATTCACTCCACAAACTCACCGGTGACTTTAATGTTCTTAACTGCTCCATGAAATGGACTAGCAGTGACATTTCAGAAACACCAGTATTATTGTTCTGGCACCATTCTTTGAAATTTCTATATACTCGTCCTTAGCACACTTTTGACTTCTCGGCAATAAAAATTCGCAGGCAGCATTTGCTGCACTTTCTAATTGAAAATCACTCATTTAGAAATAATAATTAAAACCAGCAAAATTGCAATTTTTATGTAGCTTGGTTTATAAACACCTTAGAAACGACAAAATCCAAACAACCAAGGCGACTTTCTGCACTTTCTAACTGAAAATCACTCATTTAGAAACAATAATTAAAACCAGCAAAATTGCAACTTTTATGTAGCTTTGTTTGTAAACACGTTAGAAACGACAAAATCCAAACAACCAAGGCGACTTTATAAGATTTCGAATAATGTCAAAATGAATTGATTAAGAAATGTCAAAAAATAAAACCTAATCTCTATTTCATGGACCATAATGAACTGCGAAATCAAATAAAATATTACGCAGCAGTTAAATATAATTTACCAGTCTTGGACTCTGTTTCCAGCCCTCGCTCCGCTCGGGCGCAAAATTGTCCTCGACTGGTAAATAATACTTACCTCCTTTAAGGTGTAAATAACTATTGCATACCTAGATTTCTAGTATCAAATAACATTTTTGGACTTCATTTGATAAGATTTATTGAAAAATATTTCTAATTCGTTTGAATTAGCTTAGTACCTTTAAAATAGTGTAAAAATGTTAGCTAATAATAAAATTTTTCTTCTAAAATCTTTGATAGTAATAAGGACAACATATATTTTATCTTATTTTATCACATTTGCATTTTGTGGTTTTCTAAATCTGCAGCAACAGGTTGCAATAAAATATGTCGATACGAAACGAAGCCGAAGGTAAAATATTACTTCGATTTCTTCTGATTTACTTTTTAAATGTTGGAATTTATCGTGTTATATTAGGCTGGCTACGATTCTGCTACATAACCTGAAATAATGAGCAACAAAGAAATGGATAGCGCAAAATCGTATCATAAAGACAGTTATACACAGCTTTGTTATAGAATTTTCCAATAAGTTTATTTCTTTATCTGACAGACACAAAAATAATTCTGAGTAGGTACTGTTCTGCCCATTTTAACCTGAAACTTACAAGTCCTATATACAGTTTCAATTACTCTATTTTTAACTCTTTCTTCTTCTTCTATTACAATTAGTACTTTGTTCTTTTCTAATAATTCTAATTATGTTTGATGATGCGCCGATGTGCCCTTTGACAACAAAACAGCCTTATGAATTTTTACTCGTGTAGCAAATTTACAACGATAATAAATCTAATATTTTTTTATGTTGGATTTACGAAAATGAATGGTGGTGGGAGCGGCTAATGACCCACGATGATGCCGCTCTTTGCCAAAAAGACAAAATGGGCGTAGTTGAAAGAGCCGAACGAAATATATACACCTACACTAGTTCGTAGATATAATAGATAAATTTAATTGAATTCTAAACTTCACATAGAGAATAAAAGATAATGATGCCATAAATTTTTTCTCAAATTGGCTTTTTTATCATTCCTGAAAAACAGAAGTGACCCAAATAAGGCGCATGTTAAATTTTTATCAAAATTATTTTATAAGTTCATTAAGTTTAAACGAATTTTTTTCTTGAATATGAATTTTCGAAACCTTTATTACGAAAATTTTTTTAAAATTATACAGTTCATTAGACAAGTGCCACAAATCTTAGTCTTTTTACGGACTTATGCAACGTATTTGATCCTATGGATCATGAGCTGCTTGTTAGTAAAACTAAAAGTTATGGATCTACATGCTTAATCTTTGTTTTTATTTTCTTGATAGTAAATAAATGATGTGCGTATATAGAAAACAAATATAGATACCCCACAAGGATCTGTTTTGGAACCAATGTTTTTACCTGTTACACTTAACACAATTTAAATAGTAGCCTACCAGTGATTAGTGCTATTGATATAATGCACTTCATTAACTTTGAGGTTATGAATTGTACCTGGTACACATATCCTTATGTAAATAGATTATTAACATATTCAGGACTACTACTGCTAGCTATTCCGTCCGTAAAGTATTTGTGTCCAATATGACTTCTAAAAAGTAACAAAGAAATGTAACAGACAAAAGCAGACACTTCTACAAAAGTGTAACTTTTTGCTCTACGTACATAAATTAATGTAAGTTATTTATACAAGAAATCGATTTATTTGAAGCGACGGTGTTTGTGAATTGGTTTATTCTCACAATCAGCTTAATTTTTATTAGAAAGCGACGGTAAATTATACGATAGGAGCTCTTCTGATGTAAAGACAAATTGCGATTTGATAACCGCCAACAAATTAGCTATTAAATTATCCAAAAGTAGTACACAAAAAACCTTATTTTCTGGTCCATCTGGTTGCACAATAAACAAAATAAACCTGCTCCAATCAAATAACGATTAATAATTTCGTTGGGTGCAACACACTTTTCAAGCTTCGATCGATCTTTTTTAAATTGATAATTAGCAACGCAGCATATTGATAAATCTATTTTTAATTGCATGTTAAATTGGCTGCGACCACCTATTATGACGCAAAATACAGGGTGTACCAGAAAAGAAGGCCAAACCGGTAACTACGGTGTGTGTGTGTTCTTAGTGTCAAAATAAGGTTCCCTAGACAAATCGTCATTTTTTTAATCCTCAGGTACATGATTTCTTTGCAATAATTATCACAGGTCAACATTTAATCTAAGAATAACCACCGGGCTTGACCAGGGTGCATATAGGTTTTTTGGATCGCTGATTCCGAATCCGAGGTTGGCTAAGCTCCATCACGTCAGGTTCAAGGTCATTTGAAGGTCAAATGGCCAAAAATGGTCTTAAAAAATCTGAAAAAATTCATACGTAGGTTTTTGGGGTAGCCGAGTTCATAGCCGTTGCTATTTTTACCATTCAAAAACATCTGAAGGTCGTATCAAGGTCATTTGGAGGTCAAATCGAGAAATATGGTCTAAAAAATCTGAGAAAATGTATACGTATGTTTTTGGAGTAGCTGAGTTAAAATCCGCTGTCAGTTTCACCTCTGAAGGACATCTGAAGGTCATATGAAGGTCATATCAAGGTCATTTGAAGGTCTAATCGAGAAAATCGGTATAAAAAATCTGAAAAAATTTATACGTATATTTTTAGGGTTGCTGAGTTTAAATTCAATATTACTTTTACCGTTATGAAGATCTGAAGGTCATTTCAAAATCATTAGAAGGTCAAACGAAGAAAAATTTGGAAAAATTTATGTATATGTTTTTGAGTTTTCTGAGCTATACTGTGATGTAGTCTAAAAACTTCTAGAGATCATTTCAAGGTTATTTTTTAATCAGTCCAAGGTCAATTTATGTTCATTTAAAAGATAAATTAAGAAGATTTTCTTTTAAAAATGAAAGTGTATGTATGTTTTTGGAACCATTTATTGAAAACGATTTTAAAAACAGTAAGGTGGAATTGGGGTGAAAGTCTCACCTTAATGGCTGGACACGTTACTGTTCTTGCCTTAACTGGCCGGGACATTCAGTCGTCTTGACTTAATTGTCTGGACGCGCTTATGTTCTTGCCTTAACTGGCCGGGACATTCAGTCGTCTTGCCTTAACTGGCTGGACACACTCTTTTCCCTGCCTTAACTGGTCGGAACATTCACTCGTCTTGCCTTAACTGGCTGGACACACTCTTGTTCATGCCTTAACTGGCTAGGACATTCACTCGTCTTGCCTTAATTGGCTGGACACGCTTATATTTCTACCTAACTGACCGGAAAATTGCCTTAACTGGCTAGCCTCCTTTATGTTTTCGCCTCATTCGGTCAGGAGACGTATACATACGTATACATTTTTTCAGATTTTTTAGACCGATTTTCTTGATTTGACCTACAAATTACCTCGACATGACCTTGATACGACCTTTATAAGTACTGAAATGGTGAAAATAACAGCGGCTTTGAACTCAGATAGCCCAAAAACATACGTATACATTTTTTCAGATTTTTTAGACCGATTTTCTCGAGTAGACCTTCAAATGACCTTGATATGACCTTCATATGACCTTCAGATGTGTCATGAATTTTTTCAGATTTTTTAGGTCATATTTTTCTATTTGACCTCCAAATGACCTTGATACGACCTTTAGATGTCTTTGAATGGTAAAAATAGCAGCGGTTTTGAACTCGGCTACCCCAAAAACATACGTATGAATTTTTTCAGATTTTTTAAACCATTTTTGGCCGTTTGACCTTCAAATGACCTTGAACCTGACGTGATGGAGCTTAGCCAACCTCGGATTCGGAATCATCGATCCAAAAAACCTATAAGTACCCGGTGATTATTCTTAGATCAATTGTTGACCTGTGTTATAGTTCTCCCACCACATTATGATATGTATCGAATTTAAAGAGCACGTAATTACAAAAATTTTCGATAAGAATTTTTAAAACCAATAAAAGGACAAAAGTACATTCATATTTCTAACAAATTATAAATAAAAAGAAACAAAATTAAACTGTATTCCCAATAGTGTAAAATGTAAAAAAAAATCATTAAACTAGCCCTCAGCAAATTATTACAACTAAGATTCTATAGATACGTTATCAATACAAATCGTTCAGTAATAATAACAAAATATTCCGAAGTTCATTCATGCAAAAACATAAAAGTGGTTCTAACATTTTTGTTAATTTTATAACAAAACTAATTTCAGTCTTTATTATTGAGTAATACTTTTACGAAAAAAATGATATAATAATTCTTCACTTACGCACATCCGGCCTCTTTTTACCCTTTTTTTTTAGAGAAAACCTGTTTAGAAAGACACTTTCTTCCTGCCTCAGTTCAATAGTTGGTATGAGGATTCTATATCTAAAATTTTCAATGTTATTAAGTTGAGCAAAAGCAATATGCGTCATGCTACTTCAAAAATAAATCTACAGGACTAAAATCTGGGGATTGTGTTGGCCGTTTGTTATTTAATAATTTAAGGTGCCGTCTGTAATAATATATGGATTCTACAAGATTTAAACTATAAATTATTCCTAAATCGCTGTATTGGACGTGGCTAATATGCTCCTGTCAATGACCACTATGATTTCCAGATTCGAAGCCAATGGGCTTCTGTTTCTATGGTAAGAAATTTTCATATCGACATCTTACATTAGAGACATTGTTTAAAATATTTTATATAATTTGCAAAAATGTGTGTTTGCTTTTGTCCTTCATTTTGATGGTTTTTAAAATTCTTATTGAAATTGTTCAAATATTACAAGATATGTTCTCCTTAAATTCCGTGCACATCATAAAGCCGCGCATAACCTTTATGTACAGTCTTTTAAAATGTGGTATTTATTTTGAAAGCTTTACAATAAATGAAAAATTTTTTAGGGAGATAAAATAATCTCAAACAAACTAAGGAAAAACGATTTTAGAAATTCCATTTTAACGCTCTGCCTTTTAAAGGAAGCATCTTTGTACTTAGGCAAATTTACTTGAATCGCCCTGTTTCGATCCACGAATCTGTGGTTACCGGATTTGCCTTTTTTTCTGAGCCACCTATATGGATTTTCGTTTACTGCCGCAGGGGACGCTCATCTGGCAACTAGACAATGTTACCTTTACAGTAAATGAAATCATTACCGCAGAATTTCAGCGCCCCAGTCCACTATTACGTCAAGCAAAAGCTATACTTTGGCTGTAATAATACGTATCTAATATCGGGCTAGGTGTCTATATGTAATTGTCTTTAATATATACGTTCTTAAGTTATATTAAATTATCCGACAATTATGTGTTGCCTTTGCATATAATTTCTAATGCGCTCTTCGAATAGATATGTGTAAGTATTTCTTAAAACGACCTGGGGCTAAGAATTAACAGCAATGCACACGCCAAAATATTGACGGTGAATAAATGTTGAGGAATTTATAAATTGGCTCAAATGGAAAAGAAAAAGTTATGTGTTTGTGTTATTTAAAAAAGTCTGAGTAGAACAAGGAAATTGTGCCTTGATTTTCTGATTAGGCCAACAAATCGATTTTATTTACAGTCTGCCTCAGGGCTATAAGTAAATAAAAAAGGGATAAGAATATAGACGAAGAACATAATTTAAAAAATTAAAACGATATTTAATTACATATTCCAAGAAGCACATGTTACAATTATTAATTAAATTATTAATTAATCTTACCACATAAAATAAAAGAAAAATGTATTTAAAAAAGGATTGATTTCCTTAGCCCACACTGTAAAAAAATTTCACTATGTTCACTCAATTTTACTCAATAATGTATCAATTTCTGTCCACACTCGATTGAGTGACATTTTCACTCTATTAGTATGAGTACAACTGAGTGAGTGAAATATTGCATCAGAAATGAGTAAGTTTTACTCAAATCCGAGACAAAGACAATGCGTATGGGTATGAAAAAAGGTGGGATCAATCAGTAATGAGGACATTTATTTAAGTACAAGTGCACCAAATACGAGTTTATGTGAATAATTTATTTAAGGAGTACTTACTTATATTTGATTGAAAGTACTCAGTTTTAGATTAAATGCATAGTTATAATCAAAAATGAATAAAATGATCAAAATGCCCAATATTGATTGAAAATGTACTCAATAATTCAATGGATTTACTCCGAACCTTTATTATTGCTTTTAGTCACACCGATTTTTTACAGTGTATATATGTACATACATACAAAAATATGGAAAATTTATATTCCATTAATTATTTTAACTTCACACTAGATAATGTAAAATTATCTTTTACAAGTATATAAATTAAATTAAGCACATTTTTTGCAATTAATTTACAATACGATATATGCATATTTACTACACCCAAAATGCAGTTATTCTAAGAAACAAGAAAACTACACAGTATTTTAAAGAAAAAATAAAAATACATGCATTATCACGCTGTAGCATTGCTACAATAAAAAATATTCTAATTCAGATAATTATATTTTTTCCAAGGTGTCAAGATACGACCTAGATGAAAGAAAAATAACTTAAATAGATTTACTAATGCAGTAAGTGACTCATATTCCTTAGAGTAAAAATATAAATTTTTGAATTAAACATTGAGGCAAAATAATATAAATTATTTGAACTAATTAATCACATATCTTTCTTAAACTAATAGTACAAAAAAAACGTGACGCAATAAGTCCAAATTAGTAACATTTAAAAATAAAAATTATGCAATTTCTGTAAAGGAGCGACATAATATCTGATTTAAATTACAAAATACGTATTGTACCTAATACCTACTTAATTTTGTCCGACGTTTTTTAGTGTAAAGACTTCCTGATGAATGATAAATCATTCATGTTTTAATTTAAAAATAAATTAATGAATAATAAAATAATAAAATAATAATAATAATAAAATAAATTAATTATTTATTTTCATATTCAGAAAAATCGTATGATAAATAAAACACAATATTTTCTGTAAAATATATTTCTAATCTGATATAATTACGATATTAGCAAAAGCGTTCCTCATTTATTTCCTCGGAAGAAAGCCTTGCTGAAACTTCAATACGGTTCAATATGTGTGTTTCTCATACTCCTCAATAATGTTAAATGAAAATTTACATATACTTTTCATATTATTTACTTACCTCGAATTTGTTTTTTATAACTTTATATGCTGGTAACTAAAACATTGTCGCTTACAGTGCAAATAAAGCTTGTCTCATAGATTTTCATACTCACACACACACACGTAAACACCACAACGGATGATCTAGTGATTAACTTGATTGGTTAGACCAAAAAAAGGTTACTGTAAATTCAGATTTATTTGTATATTACATCAAATACAGCAAAAAAGCATATAATATTAGGAGCAGTACACATTAAAATGTAACAATACTATGTAAAACGTAACAATAGATCATGAAAAGAAAATATACACTCAAAAGATGTATTACTAAAACCTATTATGTATGGTCAATTTATTTATTATTTATTAATTTTCAATTTGTATCACTGCGGCGTTCAATATTCATTACCATATACAGAGTGTTAGAAGTTTGACTGCCTTAATTTTAGCAGACGATAGAATACATTAAAATAAACAAAAAAAAAACCTTATATGATATGGGTCCTAAACTCAACCATTTCCGACAAAAAATTATCAATATCTCCAACTTGATGTACAAAAGTTCGATTTACTAGGGAATATTTACATAACTGCGCGCCTAAAATATAATAAATTTAAAATTCGATAAAATTCATATCGAGCAATGTGACAACGGCGCGGCGGTTTATTAACACGAGGTACTAAGGTGTCCAGAAACCACTTATACGCAATTCAGTTGGAATCTGGATTCGACCGTGTCGGAGTGTTTTTTGCGTACCACTATTTCCTTTTCTTGAGGTGTTTTCCAGCGAGTGCGCGAAAATTGGATTCGAAGGTGTCGTGCGTGCATCGAAAATGGTGGTGGACATTTTGAGCATATGTCGTAGTTTGTTTTGTACTTCTGCGTTTAAAAATTTCTGAGTTTTGCTTTTTGGTAAGTACCTAAATTATTTTTAATACGTATAATTATTTGGACGACGTGAATCTATGGGTACTTTAATTACATATTTTTCAAATACGTATTTTAATTAAAAGTTAAGTTCCTGTTTTAAGAGATTCATAATTACTAAAATTCGAACTAAAATTTAAACACAACACTATCTTCGTACTACAAAATCGATATAATTTATTTTATTTATTTAAAAACTGGAAAACAATTGTCTTCAAATTTACTAAATGTTTCACAATAATAGCTGTTTTCATTTTCCGTAAGACAATTCTGCCGCATGTACAGGGTGGTTGATTTTCGATAGTTTTATAGGGTACAGCCAAAACGGTGATAGATACAAAAAATCTGATATCGATGTCCCGTCCTCTTTTTTTGAGTTTACTTCGCTGGTCCCAAAAGATCTTGGCTAACTTGATTAGTTTTAGATATACAGGGTTTTTTTGAAAAATGGCCCATTTACATTAACCTCTCTATCTCCGTTGTCATTCAATTTAGAAGAAAAAAGTGTGCACATTATTTGTTCTATTTTTTATTAGGAAGCCATTGGCGTACTCAGATTTTTTACAAATCGCACAGTTTCTCCGATATTGCATAAACATAGGTTTTTTTAAATAGAACACCCTGTATTTGGCCATCCCGTTGAGTAGCATTTTTTTTTACCTTTTCAGCCATATATAATAATAGATACTTTTTATTTGCCTAAATGAAGAAAAATATAAAAAATGTATAGATATTTTTTCAGTGGCCCATGAGATTTGTTTAGTATTGGTCTCTTTGTTTTCTATTATTATTTTTATATGAAGCACCTAACTTAGACTAAAATTAAAAGAAAAAATAAATTAGATTATCCATATATCTTTACTTAATAGGTTTAATTAAAGGTACACTTATAACAATTATCTAAACATAAACTAAACAAATATAACAACTATAAAATGAGAAAAACAACAATAAAACAAAAATGACATAACAAAGTCACAGCAAATGCTCGAATTATCGGCCATTTTCGTTGATACATAACTGACAACGTTTGGCAATGGAGCGGGTCGCATTGTAAATGTGAATATTTGACACCCGCTGAATATAGTTTTCAAAATGTTCCCTTAGCTCCTCGACATTATTAGCTCTATACTTATAAATTTTGTCTTTAACATCCCCCCAAAAATAAAAGTCTATAGGGGTTAGGTCTGGTGACCTAGGCGGCCACCTGTTTGGTCCGTACGTACCGATCCAATTGTCCCCGAAATTATGATTTAATAATTCTCTAACTATGTGGGAATTATGTGGAGGCGCACCATCATGCTGAAAGAACATATTATATCGTTGAGCTAGTGACATATCGTCCAGCAGTTCAATAATATTTTCTTGTAAAATTCTCACATATCTCTGAGCGTTAAGGTTTTCATCGTACATTTCGTAAGCTAACACTCTATTGTGGAAGAGAGCTACCCATACATGAAAACCAAATCGCCCTTGTTGAATTCTGGCCACAGTTTGGTGAGGATTAACATCTGACCAATAACGCGCATTATGCCGGTTGAATATACCTTCGCTGCTTATAAAAGCCTCGTCGGTCCAAATAACATTTTGAAAAAAATTGGGGTATACATGAGTTTGCTGCAAAAACCATTGGCAGAAAATGATGCGTCTCTCTTCATCTCCTGGATGCAAATGGTGGACTTTTCTTATAGTATATGGTCGAAACTTGTGTTTTTTTAAAATTCTCAATGCTTTGAATTTACCAATTCCTATCGTTCTTTGAATTTCTCTGCTGGATACGTTGGGATTTGCGACAACAAAAGCTAAAGTATTGATTTCATCATCTTCTCTATTCTGTATATTATAAGATTTAGCTCTCGGTTTTTGAAAAGAACCAAACTCACACAAATTATCATAGAGTCGGCTAAAAATTCTCTTTTCTGGCTGATGACGCTCTGGGTATCTCTCCAAATATAAGTTTAAAGCTGTGTCACTATTTTTTTCACTTTCAATGTAACACTCTAACATTTGAACTTTGTGAAGATTTTCGTATACCATTTTTATACTTTTCAAAATTAAAACCAAGTAATAGACGTTTAACAAGCTTTCAATCAGTCAAAAATAAACTAACTGTCAATATTAAACAACAAAAGACGAATAAATAAATAACATGGCCAACTGAAAAAATATCTATATCTACATTTTTGCATTTTTCTTCATTTAGGCAAATAAAAAGTATCTATTATTATGTATGGCTGAAAAGGTAAAAAAAAATGCTACTCAACGGGATGGCCAAATACAGGGTGTTCTATTTAAAAAAAACTATGTTTATGCAATATCGGAGAAACTGTGCGATTTGTAAAAAATCTGAGTACGCCAATGGCTTCCTAATAAAAAATAGAACAAATAATGTGTACACTTTTTTCTTCTAAATTGAATGACAACGGAGATAGAGAGGTTAATGTAAATGGGCCATATTTCAAAAAAACCCTGTATATCTAAAACTAATCAAGTTAGCCAAGATCTTTTGGGACCAGCGAAGTAAACTCAAAAAAAGAGGACGGGACATCGATATCAGATTTTTTGTATCTATCACCGTTTTGGCTGTACCCTATAAAACTATCGAAAATCAACCACCCTGTACATGTGGTGTGCATTACTAGTTTAAGCGCTGTTGTCACGTTGTGTTGAAATTCAATATTAATACTCGCTGTATTTTGAAAACTGTTAATCCTACGCCCCTAAATATACAATTTCTTTGTTCATTCTATGTCATGCTGAAGTAATGGCAGTCAAACTTCTTACACCCTGTATATATGACATTCCATTTCAACCGGACCACCTCTCTGCCCAAAATTTATTACATCCAAAAAAGGTTAACAGGATACAAAAATTTCTACTTTCGAATGCCACTCGCTAATTTTTTTAAAAAAAGAAGACAATGGCGCCTCAATATGGTGGCTATCAGCTAAAAATAACCTGGTCAAATTTAAAAAAATATATAATTAGTATTTGAGTTTAAAAAGATTAAAAAACGAACAAAATCGCTATAAAGTAAGTGTTAAGGGTACCAATGTTAATTTTTTAAATGATCACATGTTCTCTCAGGTAAGTAGGTACTGTTATGTCTAAAGATGGACAAAAATTCAAGAATCTAATCAATTAAGGAAATTAGAGAATGACTAAAATTCATTTAGAATTCAGTTAATCAGTATAACAGCACTTGAAAGGTATAATTTAGGAGGAATCACTACAAAACAATATTTACGTAAAAAAAAAAACTACCGCAATACTTGTGTAATATCTTCTATCCGTGTGATATCATTACTACGCCTTAGCCTGCGTCCAATTAATTAATTCTGTAGGTTTGCCAGTCTGTGTTCAGTCAATCTTATGTACAACTTGCCTTCTAATTTATTTAACGACTTCTGTTTGAATTTAAAAAAATGAACTACACCGTGAAACAAGTCAATTTCGATACGTCAGACAGAATACGACAGATTAAATTATATAGGTTTAAGCTGTAACTTCATTTTATTAGATAATTGCAGCGAATTTTTTTGCGACGATAACATGAAACGAAACACTTGCCTCTGCGAATTAATATACGACAAACTAAACCTTAGTAGGTAATTAAAATATATAAAACAACGTACCCCAGTTTCACTTTCAGATTTTTTTCGCATGGCAAGAAATTGAAACAGCGAAGTCCTAATTAAGAACCTCGCTGCGTTACTATAATATTTTTTATTTAATTATAATAAAATCTGACACATCTGATGGTTGTTCTATACACTGGACAACAAATAATTAGTCACATTTGGATAGAATATTCGCTACTTTGCCTTTTGACTTTCTACAGTGTGGTGTAGTAACAACTTGGAGCTTTTTAGATAGAACATTCTGTACACTGAATAAAAATCGATGTGAGTGAAAGCAATAAAGGTACGATTAAATTATTGAGAACAGATAAACTCGTATTTGGTACATTTGTAGCTAAATCGGAGGATATGTCCTCATTATTGACTGACCCCACCCCATTCGATGGTTGTCGTGCGTTGTCTTTGTCTATTCCCATCGTCCTCATTAGGTCATCTAGTGGCGTGATGTATGGCGCGTAGTGCTGGACAAATGTCCGTTAATTAATGATTGTAAGAGGTAAAGTTGGTTATTGGATATTTTCACCTGAAATAATTCTATAGTTATTATAGCTTCACTTAATTTAACAGTTTTTTTGCATTTAAACGTTTTTTTACGTTCACTTAATGTTTACATTACTGTTTCTTTTTTTCACAAGGTACTCTAAACGATGGAAGTTGCCTGTGCTTTTATGTCCTTGATTACACTTGCAGTAATTCGTTTCTTTGTGCAAAAGAATATTGCAAAACAGCAGATCACTAGTAGCGATGAAATTACTGTTGTTCCAGAAATAATTATCGCTGACTGCGGATTTGTGCTTCCGTTATTTTGATTGACTAAAATTTCATCTTTTGTATTCTGGTTCCCCATTTTGTTTGACTTAAACTTGTTTTGCAAATGTACTACATCCTGGAATCTTCTAATATCCTGGCATCTTCTGATATCCGAGCAGGGTCGCCATATAGTATAGTTTTTGGGGTAGAGGTATATTTTATGTTATTCAGATGACAGTTCGAGTTAAGACTAATTTTATTTTCCATAATTACAATAATGTAAGTTTATAGAAAAAATCAACTCTTAATTGGTTTTACATACTCACAATAGAGTTAAAAGTCAGTCGAAAGTTAACAGACTCGCATTTGAGTAAAATTCACCCACTTCTGTTGCAATAGTTTCACTCATAAAATTTTTGTTGTATTGATATTAATAAGGTGAAATTTTCACACAATCATGTCTGGACAAATATTTAGTGAATTTGAGTGATTTTTTTACAGTACTTATACAGGGTGTCTGGTAAGTATGTGGCATACTCTCGGAAGTGTATAGGGGAAGTCAAAATAACCCTAGTTTGTTATAAAAAAAATACCTAAAGTGCCCCTTAACGGAGATACAGAGCCCCAAAAGGGCACCCAGCGATTTACCTTTTTGGTTCTAATTTTTGAACCGACTTGTATAATTTAATGAAATTTTAATATTTTATGTAGACCATAAAGGCTCATAAAGCCTTACTACAGTAGATGTTTTACACTGTCAGAGAAGTCAGAAACGGACTTGCCACCACACTCGTTGGGCCAAAATTTTGACAGGTGTTATTTTATAGAGCTGAAAACTGAATTTTTAAATACTTTGGTCATTCCTGTTTAAAAAAGGTACTCTACATTTGTTTCGATAAAATTTGCCGTTTCCGGAAAAATTATGTTTTTGTATATCACGTCATTAAAATAATAAATCAGAATTCTGCAATAAAACATTAGTCATTTTTATGTCGTTATTGACAACACTTGTAAAAATTGTCCGATTGATTGAGTATACAAGATCAAATAATGGAGCATTTTTCCTATAACGAATACGCTGACATTCATACAAGTACTCGGCAATTGTGTTGAAGCAAGAAGAATTTATTCTGACACATTTCCAAATGAACGTTTACCGCACTGAACAATTTCTGAAAGGGTTGATCGCAGCTTACGAGAAAGAGGTAGAGTCAAGTGAAATAAAAAAATGCTAAAAGTAGCTAATCTTTTGCTAATACATTTTAAGAAGTTTCTTGCCTCATCGTGGTAGAGGGACTCCAAGAAGAGCAAGGAACCTTCAGTTAAAGGAGGAAATTCTGGATGAGATTGCTGAAAATCCCTTCAATAGTGTAAGAAAGGTGTCGATCCAAATTCATGCGACAAAGTGGGCCGTTCATGAGACCCTTCCAGAACAACTGCTACATCCTTATCACGTCCAAAAGGTTTCAGCTTGTGCAAAACCATACTTATTTTATCAACTGCGACGTCACCTGTTACATGGGTGTTATACAATAATGAAAACGTAATATTTACAGTTGATAGAAGGAAGCGCAAAAAACAAACGCTTAGGTGGGGATTTCTGGAAGGAAGCCTAGATAGTGGAAGTAAGAACAATGTGGAGATGGGTAGCAAGACGATCGGTGGGCAGTGTGTCAAAAATAGTGAAAAATAAAAAGTGTTTAACCGGTATTAGTTAGGAGGTAATTATTCTCTAAGTACTTTATTGTTAATTGTTCTATATAATCTTATGATTGTGATGATTATAGATGTTTCATGATAATAATTCTGTGTATGTTTAGCCTTCATTGTCTAACGCTCAGGGGCGTATATTTTTCTAAGATAAAATTGTTACAACTATTATTAACGATTGCCCATTATTTATTACATGTTAAAATATGTATATATTGTCGTGACTGCCCTGATATTGCAATAACAACTCCTTTGTTTCACATTTAACTTGTTTTATCATGACTACGTTGATCGCAAAACAAATGATAAAAGCATTTCTTGTGCCCACTTTATGTCATACGCATATAAGAGCCTTGTTGAGTTTACTAACATTTTCGCCCGTGCGGAACGAATCTGGATTAAGCTCGATTGCCTCCCGTATGGGACTCCAGTGTTATGAAGGATCTTCCGAAATCTCAACTATAGCTGGATTGCCTCCCGTATGGGACTCCAGTACCTTCCGGCTCTGCCGGCTAACTAACACCAAACCTCTTCAGTTTTACTTGGAAGTGTGTATGACTAATATGAGGTAACAGATGACATTTAGTGACACATTAAATGAGACAGGTCTTATTTATCATTAGCAAAGGTTCTTAATTTATGCCTTTGGTTAGCGGTTGTTTTTTATTTATATTTGGGTAGTTAGAGCAACGATCGTGGGTTTCTCTGCCATGCTCTTTCCCCACAGGAGCTCTAGGTGAGCCTGGCACTCTCATTTTATGTTAAATGGTTGTTAATGTTTTTGATGTTCTTTCTATTTGTCACATGTTTAATTTGAAGACTGTTGTATGTAAATAATAAAGTTAGGTGTATTTACTCTGCTTTTGTTTTATAAAATTGAACCATACTTCCCCTCTTTAAAGTTAGTAGCCAGCGCCTCCCGGTAAATTAAAAATAGATATATACAGTGTAGGTATTCCTTATGACGATCACATATTTTTGGCCACAACTACGTTTATATTTTTTTCGATCGAACCTGGGGTTGTTATACTACAAGCTATAAAATAACACCTGTCAAAATTTTGGCACAACGAGTATGGTGGCAAGTCCGTTCCTGACTTCTCTGACAGTGTAAAACATCTACTGTAGTATGGCTTTATGAGCCTTTATGGTCTACATAAAATATTAAAATTTCATTAAATTATACAAGTCGGTTCAAAAGTTAGAACCAAAAAGGTAAATCGCTGGGTATCCTTTTGGGGCTCTGTATCTCCGTTAAGAGGCACTTTAGGTATTTTTTTATGACAAACTAGGATTATTTAGACCTCCCCTATACACTCTCGAGATTATGCCATATACTTATGACACCCTGTATATTTATTTTCTATCTACTAGGTGTAACAAACAATGTTTCATAAATGAGGGAGTGTTTGCTTTAATAAAATTTAAGAATTCTTTATTTTTTACAACCGCCCTTGACAAGTTTCCCTTTCGAGTAGTGTTTAAAAAAAATTAAAAAAGTTTAGTAAACATTTAAAGAAATAAAAATACTGAAATAAATACATATCAATGCGTATCAGTAGCAGAAATGTTTATATAAATTTATAATTATTTTAAATGATTGTACAAACGACATTCTTTTCTTCTTCTTCTTCTTTATTCGATTTCAAAAATGACAAAATAAGAGTGGAATGCCCTAATCCAGTTTATACCTGACAAATGAGGATTGTAATAGCTAATTTTGAAAAAAAGCAAATTTGAACAAAGCTCCTTTATTTTTTGCACCATTCCACATTGCGGCATTGTATATCTTTTTCATCAAAATCTGTAAATAGAAGAGTAATATTTGTATTCATGGTCTGATGGTATTTAAAATAAAATTCAATAGCTTTTTAAATAGTTAAATGAAACAGTTTTTTGCACTAAAAAAAATTGAAAGTGTCTCTTTAGATATTTAAAGTAGAATCATAAAAAAATCGCTAAATTTGACAAAATTTCACTATGTCAAAACGATTACTAATATATAATTACAATTTGCCAAAAAGGAAGAAAAAAAAACTTCATACCTACATGTACAAAATTTCACTCACTTAATACAATTACAATGAATTTGCACTTATTAGCTTGTCTTTACGGGAAAGTAAGTTTTTTTTTTAAATTCGGTAGAAAAAAATTGATTGAAAAGTAACACTCTCCGACATAATTAGTTCATTCGTTATCGCAAAAAAATTCTTCTTTGTATTATGGCCTCGCCTTTAAACTCGACTAATTTACTCTTTTTTGTTAAGAATTCGTAAATGTCTACAAAGCTATCTTCAGGTGCATATTAAATGAGAGCTATCCGACAAGTGGACATAAATTGGTGTCAGTTATGTTTCTACGAGAAAGCTTTACTGGGGAACTATTTTAATACAAGTTACAAAATCATATATTGCAAGCAAAATGAACATTTTGTTCGCGATATTAAAAAGCTTTGTAACAAATTTTGATACTTATTAAAGTTTACTTTTTATAGTACTATGCCACCGATGAAAATAATTTAAAAATTTATTAGAAAACCCACACGTCAAAAGGATGAATTAATGATTGTTAGTCGTACGTTAAGTATATCACTTAAATTGATATAAAAGGGACTTTAACCTCAACACAGTTGATGCAAAACTGTAGCATGAACGCGCGGGAGCAAATGTTACTTGAAAATTTGGAGACACTCCATGCAATTGACCTGTTCAGTTACCTTCATCTTTCAATAGTGACTGCTTTTATCATGAGTGTGATTGGGCAAAGTGAAACAACGAAAAGAAAAAAGCAGATAATGGAAAAGCTGGAAAAGAATTAACAATATTCTGACACAAATTTCTTAAATGAATTGCGGCTAGAAATCGATGATTACAGAAGCTATTTGTGTGTTGACTCCTTTAATAGAAGAACAGGATACGATAGTGAGGAAAACCATTAGTACCCATGAGAGGTTGTCGACATTAAAGTTTCTTGCTACTGGTCGAAGTTTTGAAGATTTAAAATTTTCTGCAATAGTTAAAATCCGCTGCTAGCACCCTTCCCTAACATTTTTATTCATTATTTTTGACCTTCCAAAGACATGGATTACTTTGATAGATAATTGCAAAGCCACGCATAACTTCTTGACACTGAACAGCCATTTTTGCACACCAATTGCAATATATCAGTCCGAAAACTAATTTAAATTACACACGACCAAATAAGTGCAAGAACTGGAACGCAAAGTTAGGCGATGTGAACTTGGTATACGACTCTTAAAAACTATTTCCTATGTATACGTAGTTGCTTGTAGTAACATTCTTTTCGTTTGTAGTAGCTGTAAAAAAGTTCCAGGACCTTTAAAAGAACTCATCCACCGAAAATGACGGCACTCAAATCTAAGGGTAGACTTCAATGAAGAATCGTTTCGTACATCTTAGTTGATTCTAGTGAGTGTATTTGTAGTAATGTTTACTTCGTTTGTAGTCCATTGAAACTAAACATATTGTCACTATAATCCGAGTTAGGTGTCTAAAATCATTTATAGTAGCGCTTGTTTCATTTTTATTTCCTTGAAATATGACATAGGATCAATATAGTCCAATCGAGATGTCTAGAATCTTTGTATCAACGTTTGTTTCGTTCGTAGTTCCTTGAAATTTGACGTATAGTCGATATAATCTAAGGTGGATGTCCTAAATCGTTTGTAGTAACGATTATTTCGTTTTTAATTCCTTGATATCCAACGTAGAGTCATTATTCTCCAAGCCCTGGCGCTAAAATCGTTTGTGGTTGTTTGTAGTAGTATTTATGTCGTTCATAGTTTCTTGAAATTTGACGTAATCATTATTCTGCAAACTCTAGTTCTAAAATTCATTGAAACTGTTTTCAGTAGCATTTATTTCATTAGTATTTGCTTGAAATCTAAGATACCCATCTAAAATCATTTGTACAGTCTTTCCGAAATCAGCTGAATATGCAAAAAAACGCCTGGCAATAAAATTTAATGAGTTTCATAGGCGTCTCTAAAAAAGTTTACTGCTAAAGGTAAAAAATTATAATAATTTGTATATATTGTGTAGAAAATGTCTATTATATGTTCATTTGGCCAACATATTGTAATAATATTAGTAAACAAAATATCCCTCTTATTTCTCCCTTTCGTAATTGTAATATGAATGATTGATAGAAGGTGCCTCTAATAAATTTAAATTACCTGAATAACACCAAATTCCGCATTGCTGTACTGCACTGCCGGGCAATTTATCAACCACTACTTGTCAACTGCTGAGATTTATTGCCCAGTAGCCCAATGCAACTGTGTTTGTTTTCCTTTGCTCGCGCTCGCATTCTTCAACTGGGCGTATACATTTCTACCACCTCCACGTTTAGTTAGACCAGACCTGCATATGGGTATGGGAATATGGGAACGAGTTTTTCAAATATTTCAATGCCGAGTTGCTGCGTCAGCGCCCGAATCTGGTACATACTGTCAATCTGTTAGGTCTTCAATTGATATCGGAAAGACTATAGCACTGTTTATTTCGTTTGAAGTTTCTCGAAATCTATCATAGAGTCATTATTTTTCAAACTCTGTCCTAAAATCGTTTGTAGTTGTTTGGAATAGCGTTTATTTCGTTTGTAGTTTCTTGAAATTTGACGTAGGCAATAGAGTACAGTAAGTCTGCGTCAGTTTTGGAGAAACTACAAACAAAATAAACGCTGCTACAATGATTTTGGACAACTACATTGAATTATATTGTCTATACATCAAGTTAAAAGTTCCAAACAAAATAATCACTGCTGCAAGCGATTTTAGACACATATCTTCACATACAATCAGACGTCATCATCTCAATTAAAATAATGAATTTCATTTGGATTGCTTAGAAATTGTATAATTATTAGTCCAATTAGACAAAAGTTGTAATAAACTGACTGAACAGTCAACACAGATCAAAGAAACTACAATATCACTATAAACAAATAGACAGGGAAGAGCATGAACACCGAAACACATCAAATTTGCGGAATAATTGCTAGCCATAAAGTTTAAATTCGACGTACTTAAATAGTATCCTCCTATTTTCTAGTTTATGGTTATTATTATTGTAATTTTTATCAGTTCTACTAGAAACCATAACAAACACTTAAGTCCTTAGCGCTTGCTCGCACGCTTTTAAAATCTCTGAGGTAACAGAATAAAAACAAAGAACATATTTTATAAAATACAATACCTATATATGTTTTCAGCCATGAAATTTGAATAATTTCAAATATTTCGAATTTTCACCACCAAGAACGGCGGTGACAACACTTTTAACATTAAGGCGATGTTTCGCATTGTATTAGCTATGTCCTGTACAAATTTAGTTTCGTGCAACTCTCTCGATTTCAAAAATACAATACCTATATATGTTTTCAGCCACGAAATTTGAATAATTCCCAATATTTCGAATTTTCACCACCAAGAACGGCGGTGACAACATTTTTAATATTAAGGCGATGTTCCGCATTGTATTAGCTATGTCCTGTACAAATATAGTTTCGTGCAATTCTTTCGGTTTCAAGAGTACAATACATGTATGTTTTCAGCCACGAAATTTGAATAATTCCAAATATTTCGAATTTTCACCACCAAGAACGGCGGCGACAACATTTTTAACATTAGGGCGATGTTTCGCAGTTGTACAAATTTAGTATCGTGCAACTCTCTCGGTTTCAAAAATACAATACCTATGTAGGTTTTCAGCCACGAAATTTGGATAATTCCAAATATTTCGGATTTTTACCACCAAGAACAGCGGTGACAACATTTTTAACATTAAGGCGATGTTTCGCATCGTCAGATTTGAGTGTCAAATTCGGTGGATGAGTTTTTAAAGGTCCCATAGCTTTTTTGGGGAACTGCGTTCCATAACCTATAAGAATTGCAAAAAAATCAATTTTTCGGGTTCGGGTTCACTTAGCCGCAGTTACCGTTTTGTGGTAAATAATAAATACGAAAAATAAATAAAATAATAAAGTACGTAATAATTGCACATAATTGCAATAAACTATGCCTGAAACCGTCTCTTATTAGTGCAAAATTGATTGAAATTTTATTGGCCTTATATCAACATTTACTGCGTTAGAATATACGCAATTAGAGTGTAAAAGGCGTCAATAAGAGGACGT
Organism: Anoplophora glabripennis; assembly: GCF_000390285.2. Classification (NCBI taxonomy): domain Eukaryota; kingdom Metazoa; phylum Arthropoda; class Insecta; order Coleoptera; family Cerambycidae; genus Anoplophora; species Anoplophora glabripennis. The sequence goes on from NW_019416288.1 coordinate 967,761, forward strand.
GGGCGGAAGTCGCTAATAAGCATACTTACTTAAGTATTATCGTATTTGAATTCATTAAGATAAGATTAGATAAAGAAATTTCACCCTCCGTTTTAATGCATTCCCTATTAATTATTAGAAACAATGAGAAATAATTTTCATTTTGTGCGACATAAATAGATATAAAGGCAACATAAGTGTTAGGAAAGCGAAAGGATATTTTCATTGGATTGATTAAAAATATAAAAAGCAGAAATTATTTTCTTAATAAAGGAAAACTGCAATGTTACGCATGTAAGTACGTTTCTAAGAGATAATAGCTAATTCTAAATTACCTGCTTCAAAAAATATGATCAGACGTCATCATCTCAATTAAAATAATGAATTCCATTTGGATTGCTTAGAAATTGGATAATTATAAGTCCAGTTAGACAAAAGTTGTATTAAACTGACTGAACAGTCAACACAGATCAAAGAAACTGCAATATCACTATAAACAAATAGACAGGGAAGAGCGTCAAATTTGCGGAAGAATTGCTAGCCATAAAGTTTAAATTCGATGCGCTTAAATAGAGTATCCTCCTTTTTTCTAGTTTATGGTTATTATTATTGTAGTATTTATTAGTTCTACTAGAAACCATAACAAACACTTAAGTTTTTAGTTCTTGCTCGCACGCTCTTAAAAGCTCTGAGGTAACAGAATAAAAACAATAACATATTTTATATTGTAGTATCAGTATCAGTATAAGTATATTTTATACTGACAATGAGTGTCGATCCATTCATTTATTTGGCCTGGAAATATAGTTTTAGAGACATCCAAAACTTCAGATCAGAACTAACTTATGATTGTCCAGAACTATTAGTTTTTTCAGGCATTCCCATATTGGAGATGTTAGAACATGGTATTGCATATTTGGAAATATAGAACTAAGAGAAATGATAAATCAAGGTTTCTCATTTCACTGAAGATACTATCTCAGTACCTTTCTCAATCTGTTCACCACAAGCGTACAAGTAGAAACATTATTAATTTCACATTCTAGTTATTCCAATAAATATTGTTAAAAATGAAATAGGATGTGGCTATGAGTTTTCAATCTGATAGTAGTCGTAAATGACAGATCTTTTGATTGTAGTTTACATTTGCTGGAATAGAGACGAACAGGAAATAACTATGAGTCTATACAGAATGGGGGTATTTATAAAATTGTTTGCATCTATTTTGCCTCGCATATAACCTGGTGCAATGATTATCATGGATAATAATGCACCCTAGTTGGTGGATAGAAAAAAACATCTGCATGGATAAAAATAGAAATCGTGGATTTCAAGGCAATTGCACAAAACGAAAAAACCAAATTATTAAAACAATAAGATCGAGATCACATTAAAACACGATATTTTGTTTCACCAAGAGAAGATTGGTGTTAATCTTTCACTGCATTTTATTTATGCATTGATCATTATCAATTGTAAACGAATCATTGACACTGACGATGCTAAGATTTAGGAATTTAATGTTGTCAGTTCCAGTCGTGCAATATTGGTTGCCTATCCTAGCCGATTAAGAGCCTTATATTCATTTATCAAGGCGCTGTAGTTTCAATAGTTTTCGTGGTTTCATTAATTTTGAGTCACCTTGCACAACACTGCATAAGTAAGCTTTTTGCGGGGATCAGTTCAATTAGCAGAAGCTCACGCTACATTCCAGAACAAAAACGAAGAACAAATTATATGCAGATAGTAGCATGCCATCTTTGCCTACAAAAGCAGAATTGCTGAGTAGATATTTTAGTCCAAATCAAAAGGTACCTACTACCTATTAGATATTTGAGGTGACTGTAATGTTTAAGAATAATCTTATTTTTACCAAAATGTACATACCTATTTGTTCTACATTTAATAATTCTTGGTATCCTCTACTGTTTTGGTCCTGGGAATATTTTACATTTCCCAGCAGCTATATATTTTTTAATCCGAAGTTCTACTGGTTCCAGTCTCTCTTGTATTATCGGTACTATGGTTAATTGGATTTTTAGTCGTCGCAATAAATAACATTAAACAATTTTGATTTCGGATGATTGAAATCAAAGTAGTGTTAGAGGAAGATAAAAACTATGAAAACATGGTATTGTATAGAACACTAGACTATGAAAACATGGTATTATATAGAAACGAGCGAAGTCTATGAAGAAGAAGAATGATTTTGAAGTATCTTCTTAACTGCCGGTATCTTCTTAACTTATATCCACTGTATATTACTTATTAAATACCTTCAGATATAAAATCTTGCACAAAGATGGTTGTACAACGCGTCATTAAAAAATAACAAAAAAAGCTTTATAGGTTACATGCATCGTACATCATCGCGGGTGTTTTCCACGAGCTGACTCATTTTGAACTTTAGCCGACACAGATAAATTATTGTAACCAGACGTACATCTCGCCTTATTTTCAGTTGACCTTTAAGAAATGTGTTTTGGGGTCTTAATTCTTTATCCATCAGCGCAATTCCCATAAAATACGTACCGATGTGCGGTAATAACGATCAGGTTATCCGTGAATGAAAGAAAAGAGCATCGCACTTCGCCCGGCCGCCCACGATCGTTTAACGTATCCATGTACTGGAATATTTTATACGCCCTTTGCCCATCATACAAACAATCCTACATGGTAAAACTCGGTTTTCAGTTGTTCAGTCATTATGTAGAACTCTAGATGAGATCGCCTTTTGTTGCTAGGGTAGAGTGGATACCTCCGTTTTGGCACATTGTGTTTTTCTGTATCGCTAGTTTGAGTTTTCTTTCACTTTGTTCTTAAAAATTATTATCTTTTCGTGAACATATCGGAATTTGTTTGAATTTTGAGCACTCGAGAAGCCTAGAAATAACTATGAACATTGGAATAAAACTCTAATAATGTTTTAATGCGTAGTGGTAATAGTTTAAATAACTAGATGGATTTCACAGGGTCTAACGACACTTACAGTGTAGGATAATTCAATAAACAAAGAAATCTAAATAAAAAATTTAGATAAATTTGGAACGAATACACTGAAGATGAATTTTTCGAGACAAAACGTCTGAATCTGGTTCGGGCTGAGGCAGTACAGTATTGGGGGTCATGAAGGCTTGAAAAAAATGTAATAAAATTTCCAGGGTCGTATTTAAAAAAATGAAGTTGATGATGGTCCTGGAGAGACGAAACGTTACATATAAAAATTGATTATGCCATTCGATAGAGGGCAAAAAGGGGCTATGAGAAAGTGACCTTCGTTTTTCAATATCTCCTCAAACAAGGCTGAAATGAAACAAAGACGGATTTCCAAAATTTCGTTTTTTTTCAAATATTTTGAAAACTAATCATATTAGCCTTGATTTTTTAGAGGCATATTGTTGGTCCCCTGATTACGCAACTTTGCCCCCATTTAACACGTTGACTGCGAGATAATCTCAATGTACTTTGTCCGTGACTGCGATACATATCTTCGGATATGTAACAAAATTTCTTCTGTGTGCGGTACATATCCCTGGGGATATGTAATTTTTTTTACATTTGACCCTATAAAATTAAAAATAACACAATTATTGCTATAAACTTGCATGTATCTGTAACTATATATATCCTAGGATACTAACGTTTTCATTCGCAAAGAGTTTTGAAAAGAAAATAATAGAAAAATCATTATTTCTAAAAACTACAGATTCTGCAATTTCCACAAGATACAGTAAAATTGTGATTATTGAGATTCGCATATTTTTTATAATGAGTACATACCCCCCAGGGTATGTACCGCAGTCAACGTGTTAAGCTACTTCGTAGCTCTTACCGTTTCCGAGATCTCTGTAGTGATAAGCGAATTTGTAACAGCCTGTATATCTTATAAATAAGCTGATATCTTCATCTTAAATCGTTATAATGCTACTTCTTGGATGAAAATAAAATTTGATAGTACAGTTACACGCATACCAGAATGGTTATAGATACAGAGAGTTATTAAAACAAAGACATCACATCCATCCATTAGGTACCTAATTCATATTTTTGGAATATTAAGACCGCCATTTTCTTGTCGCGAAATATCTACAAAAAGAGAAAGATTTAATTATTTAATAGCTAAACTAGTTACAGCTTCCTTGTTACTTTTTTAAATATTTTAACGAAAATCTGAACATTTTTCGGACAGTTGAAGATAAAAGTAGTCTATCTCTTACTTAAAGATATGGTTTTTAGGTATTCTATTGGCGTTCAGCAGTTAACACCCTTACAAGTGTTGCTTTAGACATTGTTCTCAATCGGTTTTTATGTAAGGGAGCCACTTTTGAAGCACAGCATATATAAACCAGCAAATTCAGATGAGCGAAAATTACAGCAGACTGGGCATCGTTGTCAGCTATGTATAGAGACTTGTTTAATAATTTTATAGGAGGAGTTCAGACTAGCGACTGTGCATTCGTGTCATTGATATGAAAAGTAAAACAACGGTTGGATGGGTAACCATCCCGGGAAGGCTCATCCATCTTGTACTGGTCTATACGTCGGTAGATTCACAGAAGTTATACATCACTTCATTTTTAAATAATTTTATGCGTTTAAATTTTACATAAAGACGCTGTTACAAAGCGCGTGGATCGACACACAAATAAACTGGCTCGTGGCTCACTGTTCACTTTCTGTCGAAAAGATATCATAGCGATGCGTATATTGATTGAACTATATACTGTCTAACGGCATCTTAACAACCGCTTTTCTTTCTTTATCTTAAAATTAGCGAAGTTCGTATAGGGAGACATAAATCCCTGGAAAAGGATGTAAGGCTGGTCCCTTGTTTAAACAATGTTAGGCAAGTTAAGCAAATTATCCCTTAACTCCCGCTAATTCGGCGCCTACATATTTTCTAACCAGGACCCGCCAGCAGAACACAAAGCGTTCGAACATTGAAGCGGAATAGCGTTGTCACATTAGAACCACATAAACAATAATAAAATGTTCAATTCTACCATCGTTAATCGCATCTTCTGCCTTGTTTTCCCGCAAATTTGGAGATCACGTCATACATATGGAAAGGAGATATTTAGAAAGTATGTAGAATGCAATACAATCCGCAGTTTATTTCGGATTGTTTCGCGAATTGTAATAGCTAATTTTGCGAATTTTGAATATGCGGAAATGGTGGTTTTATGGTATGGAGAATGTTTACGAAATGCGAATGCCGCAACAGCAGAACATCGGAGGCATTTTCCGAGGCCGCGAATCTTCGTGCGAGTACCGCTTAAATAATAAACTATATACTTTTGTTTGTTGAGCAAATGATTAATTGAACTGCTATTACTTTCTTTATAATTTTACGTTTTATATTAAACAAAGCATATCTTGATTTTTAAATAGTTCAACTCTCACCGATTCAATATTGGTCCTGGTCTCCCCCATTCCTCAAATTTTGCAGACCTTAAAGCTGGTTAGAGACGTAAAGAAGGCTTAATATAAACTACTCTAGATACGTCATGTCGTGAAAGACATATGGACTTATTATATTGTGTAAATCCGCAGACGCAATGTTTGCAGAGGAAGACGGTAAAAATTACAGCGACTGTAATGATGGTTTTAATAATTCATAACCTCTTAGCAAGCGGCTTTTCGTCTGAGACAAAGGTAAGTATGCAGTTACTGAGATTTTTCATCTGCCAGGTAATAAAGTCAACTGTCGCCGGCGTCATTAAATCAGGACCAAAATTCTATATTGACTAGGTGGTACACCAATATGTATACACGGATATATGAAGGTCACTAAGTTGTAACCGATAGAAATCTTTAACCAAATATCCCCTTGAATGCCTTTGAGATTAAATTGACGTGGCAGAATATTTTGTAATAAAATGTGTTATATTTCTTGGTTCCAGCATAACGCTCTCAATATATCACTTTTAACAACCCTTGTACCGTATACTAATATTTATTAGGAGGAAGATAATAAATCTGCATATTGAACCATAAATTCAACTGAGGATTTCAGGGGTAATAGTAAATATGTCAACTCGTTTTATATGAAAATCTTAGCTGCATCACTTGCCAATTATTTGTCAATTCTGAACAGATGCAAGATGGTGTGGAAGACGCTAATTTTTCAATGTAAAAAAAATTTTGGGAGCTTTCACAAAAGCCTATCCTTGTAGCAAATTTCCTCAGGAAGAAAATAGATAAATATACCTCATGACGATTAGACTTATTTTCGGAGATATAAGTGAAAAACTGAAAAAAGAGTAATTATTTTATTTTCTTTGTTATAAACAATATGACACTCGACCTCTACAAATACACAAATTTAGGATTTTATTATGTGTATTTTTACTTAATTTTAAGCCCATAAAATTCGAGGTAGGCCTGATTAAAAAAAAAACTTAATTCGCCCGGACTATTCAGATAAACAGTTGATGTGAGGAAACTTTGTAAATATCTAATACCCACCACGTGTAGAGCACTGAAGAATATTTCAGGAAATATTTGTCATGTCATGTTTGTCAAAATCGTGTGTATGGACAACTTGGTATTACAGATTGTTGCCGAATAATATGCAAATATTTGATACATTTATGTTTGACGAATCTCACCAGAGACCACATCCATTGAAGCCGACTTTATTTGAAAATCATTTGGGATTCGGAAATAAGGTTTTTAAGTTGAAAGTTCAAATATCAATTTAAAAAAAAAATTCTTATAAAAGTGAATAAACCATACTCCAAAGGTAGCTCCCTTAGGAGAAAATAAACTGATTTAATTTTCTTGATAAGCTGGTTGCATTTCAAGGTATCAAAATTGTAGTAATGTCACTTGATCTAAAATGGTCTATTTGAAATTTATAAGGAAATTCTATTGAAAACATTATATTCTAGAGGATTTTAACTTTCATTAAATGGCGAGGCACTGGTAACCACCTACAGAACATGATAAATAGACGGACTAGTTTCTTGGAAGCAGAGTAATTTTATTTTCAAATCATACATAATTCATTCCAATATACGTAGTCATATTCGTATATGAAGCACGTGGTTGCGTTTAAGTAAACCATTTATACATATAAAAGTTTATCAAAAGTATTATAATTTCTTCTCCCATATTTTTGAACAATGTATACAGGGGGTTCGGTTAAACTCTACTAATAGATTCTACAATGGAAATTAAGAAGGGTAGTCGAATAGAGTTTCGTAAAAAAATGCTTCATTTATGAGTTACAGGGTGTTGATTTTCTGACTTACTATAAAACAGAAACATAGATCTCAATCATCACGTAAATTTTCATGTATATAGAAAAACTATGGCTCGCAAACTCGAGGTCCACAAATAAACGTTAAGAAGAAATTATTTAATTATTACGTAAATTATTTACATATTTAAAGTTTCCGATGAATTTTAAGCATAAAGAATAAAACTATTGCGTACTACTAAAATTTCCCAATTTCCTCAAAAAAAAAAAACAATTTATAGTGGTTTGGTCTTCAAGTGAGGAGAAAAATTCTAAGTAGCTATATTTTACTAATTTCGCTGGTAACACGAAACACAACCGAGCAGGAACTAGGCTATAAGACTTCTGGTTCGTGCCTCGAAATGTTTTCGGTTTTTATCCTTGTCCCCAGGTACCTACTTTTATTACCCTATCCTAATTACACTTATCGGGGTCATTGCCTTCTCGGTTTGTGCTTATGTACAATATATAGACAACAACTAATTTATGTTTGCGGCCTACTTATTCTAATATCATTTGCTAAATACATTTATTTGGAATAATCTCGGATAATTCAAAGTATAATTTATATGGCTCGTAAATTCCCAGAAAGCAATATATATTTATTGGGGCAGGTACTAAATGTAATTGTAGCGTACCGCTACAAACTGATTTCTGATAAGGCTATTTTTGTTACTGATGTGAAGTTCCTTTCATTAGTAAAGCTCGGGGTTTTCGTCGGCCAGTCATAGGTGTGCTCGTCGTAAACAAATAAATAAACAGGTAGGTATAAATAAAACTAAATAACTTATATGTGTGTCTATTGATCTATTTATTTATTTTATTGTCTTGAAGTTTACGGTTGTCTTAAATTTAAAATATAAAAATTTGCAGTACGATTTAATTAATAAGTGTCTTAAATACTAAAACTGGTTCAAAGCTTATCATGGTAGATACCTTATACAGGGTGATTCAGAGTTTATTAAAAAAAAATTTTGAATGTACAGGGAACTCTTACAAATACAATTTTGTACAAAAGAATCAGGCCAGCGATGTAAAGGTTGAAAATACTACAACTTCAATAACTTTGTTTTTCGGAAACTAAGGATTTAACAAAACTTTTTTTACGACATTGAGTCCATTTTTAATGACACATCTACTCCCAAATTTTTTTGGATAAGTTGTGAACCACCCTGTATACTTATTCCAAATACTTAGAAACATTTTTATATCAGAGTTCCTATATATTTCCATGTCTAATAAAAAATGACGCCTTCAACGTCTGAATTGGACATGAATAAAGTTGATGCGCGATTGAAAACCTGTCGTAGAGGGGCATATTTTGATCTACATTAGATAAGTTTCTCCGGACCATATACGTCTAAACCTTGTAAACAAACACGTCTTAGCTCATAAAAAGTGTAACCTTACAACTACATTAATTTTAGCAAAACAATAACAGAATATTAATTAGATTTGAAAAAAGTAGGTGCGGACTAAAGAAAGCAGCTTTATTTCGAGCGATCTTAGTTCTATTAAGAAATTTTGGGTTCCCAAAATATTAATAAAGAAAATAGGATTAGTAATACAGTTGTACAAATTTCCTAAGCAACAATTTAAATGCTGTTTAATCTTGCTCTTATTTGAAAATATCTCGATGGAAGATGTTAATAGACTAATTGGTTTTAAAAGAAGTAAATTTGAAATAATGTTTCTTTCTAGGGTGTAATGGCTTATTAAAAAACCAGGTAGGTACAAACCGTACAATATTTTTTGAGATAGAATTTCTAGAAAAGAACCGAAGAAACATGTCTTCGTAAGTGCAAAACACAGTATGCACTGTAAGCTGCTACTATGGACCGCCACGCCACCAATGTCTTTCTACGTCGGGTGTCGAATGCGGTTAACTACAAGAAAGTGATGCAGGGGTCTCCTTGGAATTCTATTTCAACGGGTATCTTATTTCACTGTCTTTTTGCTTAACTGGAGCACTTGTTTATTAGGTCTTCTTAGAGTGCCTGGTATAGAAGCTTGGAGAGCTTGTATGTTCCAGGATCTTCGTCGCAGGCTCAGAAACTCCTGGTATGAGCTACGACAGCTATGGGATGGACACATTTTTGAGGAGAAAATTTTGACTTAGTTTTGACTTATAAAAGTTTGTAAGATTTACAGATTTTTTTATATGAATTTACAATACTTAGAACATTATCTATAGCTGTATACAATGGCAAAGACTAACATTTGAAGTGTACTAGGCCAGATATCCGTCCTGGTTAATAAGCTGCATGGTACTCGTATCCATTTTACAAAAATTTGGAACTGTGGTTAATTTTTTTCGGCTTTATGTGCTATCATAGCGACTCAGCGACCGGAACCGTGCTCTATTTATTATTTTATTAATGTTCTATGATTACAGCCACAGAAATATAGATTTGTCAATAGCTTTATAAACAGTTCTTATGATAGTCCTGTAGGTTATTAAAAAACTTAAATTATTACTTGGGTGCGGTTCTAATAATGAAGACAATATGATGCTATTATTGACTAAACGTTAAATATAGAATTACATTTAAAAATGTATACCTTTAGTGTAATATTTTCAATGTTCTATCAGCATGACGGAGTACTGTCGTTATTTTCTAATTAAGTTACCAATTATTTAAATTAGGAGTACCCAAACAGATGGACAAGCAAGGTTTTCAATGTTTAACCTTGTACAGACGTTTTTATTGAATTATTTAAATATGTGCTGCAATGTCAAATATAATGAAACATCGGAACCAAATCTAACGGCTTGACATGTATTAAAAAAGTAAACAATTTCCTATCGTACTATATTAGAAGAATAAGGTATTATTCTTATATTTTGATTCTATGAATTCGCTGAGAGTATTGAACAATTCGTAAATAGATGACAGTTAAGAATAAAAAATCTATTTAGATGTTTAGATTTTAAATTAATTTGCATCTTAATTTTAAGCTTGAGAAATCAAATATGCTTTGAAACCGATTTTCTTGCATTTTCTGTAAAATAATATAATATATTCCTTTTGTTTACATTTTTTCATTATACAAAAGCAATCAGCAAAATCCAAAAATAAGTTCATTGATTTATCATTTCTGAATTCCATATTGGTTTTTGTTTTAAGGGAAATTATTATTTCCGATTTTGGATATAGGTCAATTTAGCCAAAATCGGTTTAGTTTGCGTTCAGGAATCTGTAGTCTCCCGTAGTATTCGTACATCAAGAACGCCCTGTTTAATTCATTCGATAGGAACTAATTTGATTTAGGTGATACCTTTCAAGTAAAGGAAAATGATAAAAAGTAAATTTGTAATAGACTACTAGCCCATCGGAAATTTCCAAGGGGTCATTTGACTCAGCATGAATTACTTAATAAATCAATACTACCTCATATAACAATAACTTTATAAACTATGCCGTCAATTCTTGTTAGTACAGGTGAGTACACAGGTAAGCTAAACCTGTCCACCAATGGAGGGTGGTTTTCGGCAAAACATTTTTGTACGGCATTTCTAAAATATATAGGTTATACAAAAAAAAAAAATAACCTCCACCTAATGCCGTACAAAACGTGCTTAGTATAGGAAAATTAATTTCCCTTTGAAGAGTAGGATTTCACGGCAAAAAATTTTTGTACGGCATTAATATATTTTGTTAATACTGACAACAATAAATCAACAAAAACAAAATGCCGTACAAAAAAATTGTTCTAAATGTCTTGAAATATATTTTTGCAAATAAGTATTACTTGCAAGAATTGATTTTATTTTTACTACTATTTTCTCCTTAATACAAAGTATTTACTACTGTACGGCCTTTCTATAATAAGACTTACAATATAATATAGAAATATTTTTCAGTAATGGTGTACATATTTGTAGATACAGGAGTAAGAAACCCCGGATGCAAACCCCTATTCTGACTCTTATGGTTTCCGATCATTGAAAAACCGTAAATCATTTTATAAATTTTAAATAAAAAAATCTACATTCAAATATTTTTTAAAAAATTTGGTATTATTTTTATTTTAAAATTAAAATTACCGCTTCTAGATTCTAGCTGGTCATCGAAACATCTTCTTTCTCTGTCTCTTTTTTCTTTTCGGCGTGTAAATTTTTATGTGGTTTTATTCATGTTTATAACCGACAATCTTAAAGTTGTTTTTGTAAAAAATTCACTTTTAAATTATTTTTACTAATTTTAAACATATATTGTATGTCAATGGCTTAATCACAATTTTTGCATAAATAAATTGTTCAAACAATTGTAACAGAAGTTGCAAATATGCAAATTCGAGGGTACTGTTACTTCAAAACATATATTATATCACTGTTTTAAATGTAAGTATTTATATAGGAATTTTCGTGAATATTGAGTTAAAATTAATTGTTTATTATTATATTTATTTAAAAATAAAACTTTCTTGCACGTCATTAAATTTCTAAATTTCTCAAAATATTTTCTCGATTCTCTATACACAATTTTTGTAACTTAAGACAATCATAATTTCTATGGTGTAAATTAAATTTTTCTTGAAATTAGGATAAAACATCATTTTGGACTTAAACAGTTTCGGAGAATTGTTCCCACGAATATGTACGGCATTGCAATTTTCATTCTTTATGTTATATTTCTGATGAAAATTTGTAAATGCCATATTAATGACCTAAAAATGCAGTAATAATTTAAGGAAAAATATCAGCTATGTAAAATCCACTAGTTAAAAATGTACGGCATTGCTTTTTTAATTTTTTACTTATGAAAAGTCAATTACAGCCATAATATTTTGAATATAACATTTTTAGTTTATAACAAGGAATTTTTAAAATATTGTAAATTTTCACAATTTATTTATTAGTTTCTTAATTCGAATTTTTAATTTGTACTATTGATCATAACCGGTCATGATGTAGTACGATAGTTTTTGGTTATATTTTATCAAAAAAAGTGGTTGCCGTACAGGAATTAATGATCTTATCGAAAAAAATAAAATAAAACTCAATTCCAAAATACAAGTAATTGTTTATAAACTTTTGCATTAACCATAATTTTCAGACGGCATAGTTGCTAAGAATTATTTGGAGAGTTAAATAATCATATGGAATCGATACCGTACATTTTTCAATTACTTAAAACAATAGGGGTTAAAATAGAGGGTTGCACCCTGCATTTCTAACCCCTGTATCAGCAGATACGTAAAGCGCCACTAAAAAAGTTATCTACGTATCAATCCCAAACTTGCAATATAAATGAAGTTTCTAAAGTTATTGTTATATGTGGTAGTATTGATTTATAAGTAATTCCGATGGGCTTGTAGTCTATAAAGTTTGATCTGCCACTACTTGTAATATCTGACTTGATAAAAAAACTTAAATCTAATTTGATGACTTGTATTGACACAAATATGCAGGTGATTAGATGAGCTACATGTCTGATTCCATATTACTGCCGTAAATAAAAACGAACCATTTAATTTCAGATAATATGCAAAAAAAAGTTAATATAAGATTACTTCCTCGTTTAAAACAAGTTGCAGTTAGTATTGGAACAATTAAATTTATCGTGAAATGGCATGCCCACAAATTTTTGCGAAAAAAAATAGTTAAGAGATACTGCAGAATAATAAAGCTAATCCCACCAACACTGCGGACCATAAAAAAATATAAAATCTTTTGTTCACACTTTACACTTTAAAAGGACCATTCACATGACCTTCACCAAATAATTCGATTTAGATAAATAAAAATCATGAACGATATCTGCGATTTTTTTTATTTGAAATTTGCGAGGAATTACACGACGAGAGATTATCTGATTGGAATTTGCAATGCCAAGTTTTTTAGATATTCATTTCACGTTGTAAATCATTTTGCTATCTCTGACATAAACACGTTTTATGTAAAATATATCCATAACCTAGAAAGATACCTTCAAGAAAATGATTTGAGCAGTTGAAGTAAGTACATTCAATTTTATTATGAGCCAAAGAAGACAAATTTACTTGTTTCTTAATTCTAAAATATTGATAAAATTATATTTAGTAGTATTTTGCGCTAATTACAATTTATACACATTTTTTTTGGAAATCTTTAAACAAACATAATTAGTTTGAAATGTGAAATTATATTAATATCAACAGAATATTTTCGCAGTGTGGCATTGTCAGATGTTATCGAATACATCGTTAAAATGTTAAAAAAGTTCAAAATAATTTAATAATACAACATACATTATTTGTTAAAATTATATATTACATAAAGTAATTTTACAATTATTGTGATATTGTAAATTATTATTTCGATACGAATAATCCTTAATTAAGAGAACATTGAAAATAATTTAATATAATAAAATTGACGTGATTTAGTTTAATACTGTTGAAATATATCAACTTCATTATTTCAAATGAAATACTACTTGCTTTAAGGAAAATGTATTATTGTAAGTTTGTAATAAACTGGCATTTTACAGAATATTTTTATGGATTTTGATGTTGTAAATTACTATCCAAGTACATATTTGTACTGGTGTACACTGTAAAAAAATCGGTGTGAGTGAAAGCAATAAAGGTTCGGAGTGAGTCTATTGAGTGAAAACTTTTTACTCATTTGTGATCATATTTAAATTAAATCTAAGTACCTACTTTCACTCAAATATAGGTACTCCTTAAATAAATTCTTCACGTAAACTCCTATTTGGTGCACTTATACCTAAACCAGAGTAAATGTCCTCATTACTGAGTGAGTTTAAATGTATATTAATTTCGAGTAATTTGAATGTCGTCGTGAATATGGCATCACTTACATATTGCTTCTGTAATCTCGATCACTGTTGATAGGGGCCCGTTAGATGCTCCAGAAAACCGTGATCGCCAGGAGAACAGGCCTTAGTCAGCGGCGGTGGGCCTCAGCTGGCGGGTCTCAGCCAAGACAAGAGGAGGTCCCGCGAAGTGAATTAATTTCAACACTGTATAGGTATCCTAATTAATCATTTATGAATGATTTATTTTTGCACTCGATATTTAGTTAATTAAAAACCAAGTATGAGTAAAAAATGACTCATTATTTCATGACTCAATTTAAATCATAAAAGTCAACTCTAAATTGGTTTTATATGCTCAGAATAGAGTCAAAAATCGCTCAATTGATAGTTAGCAGTAACTCGGATTTGAGTAAAACTCGCTCATTTCTGATGCAATAGTTGTACTCATACTAATAGAGTGAATATTTCACAAAATCGGGTGTGGACAGAAATTGATATATTATTGAGTGAAATTGAGTGAAATTTGAGTGAATTTTTTTACAGTGTACAATTTAGAGAAAAATGGAAAGAAATAAGCTAACATGGTTCAATTTTTACGATGCATTTGAAAACAATTTCAATAATTAACAAGTCAATCTAAGGCGCTTTAGCTATAATACTGCAATCGCATTGTTATGAAATACAATGCAACTTAATTGTTATGAAATAAGCACTGCGTGTGTTAAAGAAGGATTTTACAGTAAAATTACATTGTTTGGCATTTTTTTCCAGAGAAATAGAAGTAAATTAATCCTGCAATAAACTGGCATGACTTGGTTTTTATCCAATTAAGAAGATGATTTGGAAATGGTTGAAGCATCTTCGTACTTTAAGGAAGGGATATTTTGTAATTTTACTACAAAGTGCGTTTTTGTTCATTGTTACTTTTAATATGAAAGCCACTGATGTCAAAAGTAATATTACATAATATTTTTATGGATTACGAATTTTTTGTAAATACCTACTGTAATTTTGTAATGTAATACTGTAATGGAACAGATATGATTTGGTTTTTATACTGTAAAAGACATGGCGAGACACTTGAAAATACCTGAAGTAATCAGTTAATTTAATAACATATCTATTTCACTGTTATAAATGAAGAATCACTTCATTTGATGAAGGTATTATTGTAATTTTTCGGTAAAATTACATTGGTTTTTATAATTGGTAAATTTGCGTTGATAGATTAGGGTACTGTAAATTACTATCCAACTAGTCGAGATATATTATTGTAATTTTACAGTAAAATTACATTCTTTTTGTAATATAAAATTTCGTAATGTCAAAAGTAGATAATTGTATAGTATATTTCTTTTGTTTTGTAAATGACTATTCTAATATAGCTTTGAAATATAGAGAAAAATTTTGGGTAATTTATTACTGTAATGGAACTGACATGATTTGGTATACTATAAAAGAGATGGCGAGGCATTTGAAAATACTTGATATAATCAGTTAACTTTTTAATACAATTTCACTATTATAAATGAAGCGTCACTTCGTTTGAGGAAGGTTATTGTAATTTTACAGAATATTTATTTATTTATTTATTTATTTATTTATTTTACAGTTTAGGGAATACTACAGGTAATATTCTTATAGATGCTAATCACTATCTAAGCAATTCTTTAAAATGTACTGGTATACAATTTAGAGAGATGGCAAAAGTATTTAAAATTAACTGAAACACAACTAATTGAGATGTATTATTGTAATTTTACAGTTAAATTACATTTTTTTGTAATTGTTTGGCAAATGTTCATGTAATGTAAAACTTTGATAATTTCAAAAGTATTTTTACGGCCTAACTTTATAGTCTGTGATATTGTGAACAACTACTCGGTGTAATTATTTAATATGTAGGTGCACAATTCTAAGAATGTACTGTAATAAAACTGACATGATTTAGTTTTTATGGAATGCAAGAGATGGTGATGCATTCGAAAACAATTGAAATAATCAGTCAACTGTATTGTTATATATGAAGCACAGTCTGCATTAAGGAAACATACCTATCGCAAACACTATTGTGTGTTACAGATTTTTACTATCGTAAGTCTGTAGTATTTACGGCTCTACTAAGCGTGTCGGACATTTTACGATCGGTTGCGTTAAATATGACTTATTGATTACATTCGGATGGGCATAGAACGTACCTCGTCTAGTTTTCTATATAAGTGGACATGTTTCATTAAGGTATGCGAGTTGCACAATGATTTTTTTTGTGAAATAAAATATTGCGCTACTTCAATTTGCACGTTTCATAAATTTATACGTAGCCGTTAACAGTTTACTACATAGTTACTCAGCAGCTGTGCATTGATAGCATAAATTTTATTGTGACAGAATTTAACAGGTCGGCTTTTGTAAGACCACATAATTTAGAGGTACGTGATAACATATCGTACTTGAAAGAATACACTTGCTTGCAAGTGCTTACGGACTCGATAAAATATTGTCTCGCTGTGTCTCAAATACCTAAACGAAATCGAATAAATGTACATGTTAGATTCTACTTAGAGGCTGCAACTTGTTTGTAGTGGGATCGCCTCCTGTTTCTTTCCAATATTTTTCAAAATATTTCCTTCAATGCAGTTAATGATAATCAAATGGACTAGTTTAACTTTCAAAATATTTTTTTATCTAAACATAATTATGAACCACCTGTATAACATATTATGTAGAATTTTACTTATACAGACGACCCTATTATGAATGCAGTAGTCTATTGTAAAGTTCACTTTTAAGCAAATAAATAAAACCTGATTCATTAGAAAATATATTTTATAGGTATGTCGGATGTTTGATTTTAGTAGTTTAGTGTTTAGTGTCCATGCTCTTTGTTGTACGGACCTCATATTGCTTTATATTTCCTTAATATTCTCAAATATCCACACTAAAAGAAAAACCGGTGTTAGTGAAATTATTGAGTTCACTCAGTATTAGACATTTTAATAATTTTACTCATTTTCGCTAATATTTGAACTCTAACTGCGTACTTTCACTCAAATAGAGGTACCCGTTAACGAAATTCTGCAGATAAACTCGTATTTAGTACACTTGTAGCTAAATCGGAGTAAATAAATGTCCTCCTTATTGAGTGACCCCACCTCATTCTATGGTTGTCGTGCGTTGTCTTTGTCTGTTCCCATCGTCCCCGTTAGGTCATCTCGTGGCGTGGTGTATGACATGTACTGCTGAACAAGTATCCATTTATCCGGTCATTTCGGTGAAAATTGTATTTAAATGCAGTTGTTTGATTAGAATAATTAATAACAATAATATACCTATTGAGTCCCGATTAATATTTGGTTAATTAAATAAACGGATAGTTAAATTGTTACCTATACTTACTTAAAGTATCTGTAACGTACAATACAGGTTATGGTAATATATTCGCCTTTTCATAGTACAAGCACAGACAAAATAGCTATCGCCCCAGATCGCTAGTGGAATAGGCCAGCAGTTTTAACTTTCCGAATTGCCGATAGAGTACACCACCAGAAGAATTTTAGAAAGAATCAAATGCAGCGGCCGGCATTCCTACACGTATTCTAGCAACATATAAACAACACTTTGTCAATGTTGCCAGGCGTGCTTACGGATTTATTTTGTACACTTTTTTATCAATATCGTCTTTTGTCTTACTGTATTTACTTAAATGTGTGATGTAGGTATTGATATAAATGTTTTAAAGAATGAACGAGTACCTATGTAGTTTCAGATGATATCCTGTAGCGGTGTCACAGTTAGGTTATTTAACCATAATTTCGTTAATTAGCTACACTTTTTTATCAATGCCTGTTTTTTGCATTACTGTATTTACTTAAATCTAGGTATTGATAAAAAATTTTATAGAATGAACGACTAGGTACCTATGTAGTCAACTTAGACGATCGGATATTCTGCAGATATTCTGGATATTTAATCATAATTTGGTTAATTAGCTACTATTTTCATTTTTTTGGGATTGAAATACTGCAGAAAATATATTTCCAAATAAATAAAACTCATAATGATATTTTAAACAGCTTGTAATATAATTTTTTTAATGACGATGATAAATTTATTTAAAATACAAGGTGGGTTATTAGTTTACCGCGAAATGTGGGTACAGGGTTTTTATTTGTATTTTGACACCTACTTATAGGCTTAAATAATTAAAGATAGAAAAAAATCTTTTGATACAAATGTACGACTTTTTCTTCATTTCTTTTGACATTATCATTATTTGCTAGCATAAAATATATGTTTAAAGTAAAAAATCATTAAAAAAATTAAAATATATCCTTATTGAAATAACAATAACGATTTTTATAATAATTAACCTTTACAACAACATAAGAATACCTAAAAAACGAAATAACATTAAAATAGCTACCAATTTTTACAAATTTTCAACATCAAGTATTTGGGATGATACAGTTGAAAATATGCTTCAATTTACTATTTATTGCTTTAAAAACAAATTCAGAATTATCAAACATTTTGTCCCGTATTCTTTCTTTCAATACTTGTAAATTTTGAGGTCTTTGATAATATATTTTGTTGAAGTGTCCCCACAAAAATATGTCTAAAGAACTGAGATCTGGGCTGTTTTCTGGCTACCTAACGTTTCTAATAATATTTTTTACAGTGTTCGTTGACGAGATTCGTCCTCCAAAATAAATTTGCCGATATTCCTGAAGAACTTTTGCACATTATTGTTATTTGAATAATACAATTTAATTATGGTTTATTTTTCGTCATTAGAATAACCCATTTTAATTTTTTTATTTTTTAAATTAAAATGAGTTATTCTGGTAATGATAAATCCCATGTATTTTTAAAGGCAAGTTCGTTTCTGTCTGCTGAGAGAGGACAAAGTCACTCTATCTCTATCGCACACTATAACTCTATAACTCGTAAACGGTGCGTTGAATTGAAAAAATAATTGAAAAAAATTTCCCCACACCCCAAGTTGTGATTATCCGTTCTGCGTTGAATGGAAATGGTCGGAAGTCCGTCTGCCGAAAAACAAAAAAGTTAGTCAATAATTGTTGTAACGGCAGTAGCGAACGCATTATATTATCTCTCATTAATTGGTGATTTGTTGTTTTTTTTTAAATAAATTTCGCCCCTTAAGGTTCCAACAATTTTATTGAATAAAAAAATTAACGTACTATTCTTAAGGAAATTTTACATTTTTTAATTCATTTGAAATAAATAATTAATTGGGTAAATTCATAGTATTAATTCTAATTTGCTTAATTTTATTTAGTATTTAACACAAACGTAATTTCCAACAAAAGATAAGCTCCATATAACTCTTCAGTTACATAATTAAATGCATTAAATTTATTTAGCAGTTATTATTTGACAATAAAGCCACCGCTAGAACTACCTCCTATTTCCGGGTAGAAAAGTTACCACGCTAAATTTTAGTGCTGGATGCCGGCTTGCAAGATCCTGCTTCCTTTTTAGGTTGCTAATTTCCAGAATTTAAAGCGAGGTCTGAGGCGATAAGCTATATTGTCTGTGGTACAAGATTACTCAATAAAGGTTAAATTTAAATCATATTAGAGAAAAAGTCTACTATTAATTGGTTTTACATACTCAGAATACAGTCAAAAGTCACTCATATGATAGTTAGCAGAAACTCAGATTTGAGTAAAACTCACTCCTGTTGCAATAGTTTCACTCATAAAATTTTAGTTGTACTCATATTAATGGAGTGAAAATTTATTTCTCTCAATAGGAAGTGGACAGAAATTGAACCACTATTAAGTAAAATTCTGTGAAATTTTTTTAATTGATTTATCTCTTATACAATGACGCAAATGATTATTAGGTAGTTCCTACCTTACAAAGTTTGTGTAACACATACCATACATAAATTTTCTGTATCTATACACACGCTGATTTAATTCTGCCTTAAAAAGAGAAGCAAGTCCACCATCGCCTGCCGTATATAGAAAGAGGAAATATTCTAATTTCTTTCCTTGAAGGTATAATTAGAACTTTTATTAAAAATATTCACCCGGCTGCTGCAATCAAGCAATCAGAGTCGCTGGCAAGCGATAATCACAGAAACCAGTAATTAAATTAGTGTTACTGGCTATTAGCAAAAACGGAATAATTATTGTTTGTCCCGTTCCAGCCGAAAATAAATGTTTTGAAAGCGGATAATTGAAGTAATCTTGCGTGATAAACTTTTTTTAAGTTGAAGGTCTTGAGTAGCAGATCAGGACGTTAGTAAAGGCGCATTAAGGAAGAGAAAAAACGTGATCCGGGTCGGAAAAAGTCGCTCGATGGAGCAGATATTAATAATTCTGAAAATTCCGCGCACTGATTGAAAGAACTTCTCCGAAATTAATCAGGCGCTGAGAAAATGTACAGACTTCCGTAAAATAGGTTTCTGTATAATAAATAATCAAATAACTATGGCCTTCGGAACGGTAAGGATTGTTTTAATTCAGTGATCTTCTTATTTTTTTTCTATCCATGAATTCTAATTGGAAAACCACTGAATATATATAATTAAATAATTTTATCCACAGGGTTCAATAAGAATGATAAAAAATAATAAGAAAAAAATGTTCATCTTTACTTCCGAAATAAAATGTTATAGGTATAAAGAAAACATCCAAGAAGTTACACTTTTTTTACACTTAAACTGCAATAGGTTACTTTTGAGAATGTAAATTCATGTTACTAAATTAAATGTACATTTATTTTCTGAAGATAATAATTTATATAGTATAGTATAGTACAAGTACAGGTATATGGAATTTTTTATTGTCGATGTAATTTCTCTTTGTTGTCTAACAGAATTTGTCTTATAATATCATACTAATATTATAAAGAGGAAAGGTTTGTATTTTTGTATGTATGTATGTTTGTTACGAATAAACTCAAAAACTACTTGACGGATTTCGATAATTCTTTCACCATTAGAATGCTACATTATCCCTGAGTAACATAGGCTATACTTTTTATATCCCAAAATGTTTAAAATAAATGTCCACCCGTGCGAAGCCGGGACGGGCCGCTAGTTTTCAATATTCCTAAATTCTCAGAGTATTGATTATTTATTAGTACATTTTTTATGAATTTTAACTCGTTAAAAATTTCAACTTTTGAGGAAATTAATTTGGCTCTTTCATACAAACACTTAACTACACCTTCCTTTATTTCAGTATGATGGTTGCATTTGTTTAGATATCTGTTAGTTAATGTGAGTTGGTTTTTTATAAACACTTGTTCCTAAAAAATATCATTCTTTTTAATTAAAATATCTAGAAAGGCTAATGAATTATTGTTCTCTGTCCAAATTAAATTTAATTGTTGGTCCCTTGCTATTAATATTATCTAGAAATACATATATTTAATTATTCAATGGTAAAAGGCTAAATTGCTAAAAAATCCATAAAATTATTACCTCAAATTGGTAATAATGAAGACCCCATTGCCATTCCGAAATCTTAATAAAATTCATTATTTAATTGAAAATTTGTAGTTTTTATACATAAACTTAATAATTCCATTATAGGATATAGGTTATCCTAGTAAATTCTGCTTTTAAATTTTCTAATAATCTTATTTTTGATAATATGTTTTCTCTACTGGTGAGTACCTATATTAGTAAATAGACTAACCACATCAAAACTTACCGTTAAATGGCTAGTATTAAAATTATTTAAAGTTTTTCCAAAAAATGTCTGCTATTTTTAATGTATACCCAAATAAAGGTTTGATGATTTCCAATAAATATTTTGCTATTGGTATTAAATGAATATCAGGTTTAGAAATTTTTGGTAAACCATAAATGTGTGATGGTTTACTACAACGTGGATTTAAAATTTTTCTCTCATTATCTGAAAATTCTTACTTATATTTATATGATGCCCTATAAATTTTATTTTCTATTGATTTGGTTGGGTTTTTATTTAATTTTGTATAATTTCCTTCGTTAATTAAACTAGATATTTTTTATCGTAAGCTGTTTTATCAGTTGGTAAAAGTTAAATATTATCATTTTTTAATGAATATACAGGGTGATTCAGGTTTAATCTGGGTAACTTCAGGAATTGATAGAACAGTTTAAAATAATGTTCATTCATGTTATAAACTTATTTCTTAAGTCGCACCTTTCGGAGATAGAGGGCGTTGAAGTAGGAATTAATAATACTTTTAACGATGATTTTCACAAACGTCAGTTTATACAAATTACTGTGAGTTTTGTTTTTCATGGGTTGCTATAATAGACCAGGGCGGATCTGTCGAAATATCCCACTTCTAGGATGTAAGAGGGGGCAAGCTAATTTTTGCTGGGATGCCTTCAGTACAACTCACATAATAAATGTGTAGATCCCTAGGTCTGCGCGAGGTCCGCAACATTTTCAAAATTGCAAACATTTTAAAAAATACCTATTTTATCTGAGTGTTTTACTTATATCTTGGAACTAGGTATGCATTTTGGAAGAATATTGATGAGGAAAAAAGTTTTAGAATTGAATTTAGCACAATATACTGTATGTGTAGTTAAAAATTTATTACCGATGTTGCAAAATAGCAATAATTGATGAAAAAGAGGCAAAATAAATTTTTGGATAATTTTTTAAAAATATTTTAATTGCTCTGAGGGCGTTCTAATTTTGGTAAAAAAAAACTTTACAGTATAATAAAACAAAACACCGAATTTTATTAAAATCGGTTAAATAGTTTTCGAAAAATAATTTTTTGAAAAAAATTTTGAAAAAATGTTTCCGAATATTCAAAATGGTGCACAGCCTCAAATAAACCATTTAGATAATTGAAAATTTTTTCACATAGAAATGACGGCTCAACATTTTAAAAGGTTTTTGAAAAATTTAAATCGATTGATTAGGAGGGCCACAGTAAATTTTTAAAGTTAACACTCTTTTTTATATTTAAACAATTAGATTACATTTATCAATTTGAAATTTAGTTTTTTTTTCAAAAATCATAATTTGAAAGTACTCAGAAAGACGCTACTAAAAAGTTAAATTCAGTCCATTGGTTCTCGAGATATAAGCGGTCAAAGTTCAGAGTTCTAAGTTGGAAAAAAATTTCATATCCATAAGTTATCGGCAACATAGATAATAAATCAGCGGAAAAGCTGCCACTCACACATGCGAAAAGTGAATCAAAACACGAAAAGTGGGGGAGAGGGCTTTCGCTACGAGACTGTATTCGGTGGTTCAAAATGCGAAGGTACGATGGCTTCTAATGGACCAATTTCGATATATTTTTTTAATCCGATGTCTCGCGAGCCAATGAATTCGAATATCGTAATACCAAGTGTCTAATTTGCACATATTTTGTTATAAACAAAGTTTATTATTTATGCATTAAATATACTGTATATTTTACCTTATGATACCTATTGCATTTATTCAATGAAAAAAGTTTGTTAACGTATATATTTCAACACTCTGAATATGAATATATTTAGTTATAGTTATAACAATTACTTAAATAATTTTTGTTTAAAAATAAAAAAAAAATTATTTTTTTTTTAAATACAGATAAAACTAAGAAAAAATAGTTCTTTGTATAATGTTAAGTTTTAAAATTTACCGTTAATTTAAAATTGGCCGTCCTAATCAACCCATCTCCATTTTTCAAAACCATTTGAAAGGTTGAGCGGTCTTTTCTACGTGAAAAAATTTTCAAGTATCTATCTTGAAAATTCGTTTTTTTTTCATAATTTTTATCAAAAAATTATTTTGCGAAAACTATAGAACTGATTTTCCGACCAACATCCATTTACATTTTCTGCAACTGGAAACCAAATGTAGCGTAAGCCCAAACAAGACCGGCCAAAACGTTATCCACCAAAATCCGATGGCGTGCACCGCACCATAACAAACCAGCCGATATATGTAAGCGTGCGGATAGAACAGTTGAGTACACACTTTCACCGTCATGGCCTCCCCGTTTAGGTTATTTATAACAGAAATAGTGGCACGCGCTCGCAAGAAAGGACTAATTATTTTTAATAGTCCTTATGTAACTTAAGGCCTCTCTCTACGAAATCTATTAGCGTGCTTAAATATCAGTTTAATCGGTACTTTCATTAGGATCTGTACCTGGTAAAAAAGACGATGCGAATGCAGAGCCCGCACCGTTCACGGTTCGCGAGATTCGACGAGGAAAAAGGTTAGCAATAATTGTTCATCAATATATAATATTTAAAGTCTATTATGCTATTATGCGTTCGTATTCCCTATTGATATCTGTTATTAATCATTTAATTGTATTGTCCACGTTTACTTAATTTATTGCTCAGTAATAACATACAGGTGTTATTATATTAATTAGCTATGTTGTTGTTTGGAAACCAGTTATTTATAATAAACTGCATAGGTGTAATGAAATCGTAATTCTCTTTTTGTTGTTTGCAGGCTGAAGTGGATAAAGACCAGTTTTAATTGAATACTTATAGTTTTATGAAACTCTATAGTAGATTAGAAAAATTGACAATCTGCAACTTTTCGTACTACATTTGTCAGAATTAAAGGTTTGTTTACATTGGTAGATTAAGTCATAGCTGTTGGAACTAATGGCCAGTATACAATGATAGATGCAAAATTGTAAGGTATTGCCATGAAAAAACATTGCGCTAGTTTAGACAAACTGACAATTTGTAACATTTTGTACTACACTACTTTGTCTGAATTAAGGGTTGGTTTACATTGTTAAAGGGATAGTTGCTAGAACTAATGGTCGGTTTACAGTGATAAATCAATAATCATAAACTGTGGCCAGCAGTCATGAAAAAACGTTGGGATAGAGTACGCGTAAGTTTTTTTGTACAATGTTTGTCAGAATTGAGGGCTGGTTTTCATTGGAAGATTAAGTAATACTTTTAAAAAACACGTAGCTCTCGTATTTTTACTCTGTTGTAAATGTATTAAGCTAACTTAAACGGGATGTTAATGATAAGTTTTGCCAAACTTTAATGGCGTATTCTACCGATGAAAATAATCAACATTTGCCCTACAAAAATTTTGAATAGGACGCTTCCCTACGGATATACAGGTTGTTAAAGTTTCAAATATTTATATCATCATATTTTAAGAAGCTTAAGCTTCTTACAGTGCCTTGTATTTATATATTCAGGATACTCTGACTGGTCCGTAAAAATGCAAATAAATTTGTCACTATTAATTCATTTCATACATATAATACGAGGGGAGCAAATATTCTTTGTTAATTCATAACTTATCGTTAACTGAAAAAAAGTCACTTTATATGGATATACAACTGTATAATAATATGCCACTTCAAATTAAACTGACAACAAATTTTAACTGTTTTAAAATAAATGTTAAGAATTACGTCATTCAAAACTGTTTTTATAGTATAAATGAATACCTAAGTTATTAGAATGTAATTGGTTTAATATGTTTTGTATTGTAAATTTATGTTTTTTATTTTTTTATGTATAATGTCTTTTGCTGACTTATCCTATGCCATTTGTATGGTCTTCTGGATTAATAAATTATTGTTATTATTATTGTTATTAATGTACTACTGGGAAAATTTGCTAAATCGCTACATTTTTAAGAAAAGGTGCAAAAATTGGACATAATTTTAATAAGTACAATTCCGCTAAGTCTAATATCGTTTATTAATCTAATTGTGTTTTATTAATTATTTTCTATTATTCAACCATTATTTGCCCGATTATTTACCAGATAGCTTAAAGTCGTACACATCACCAAATCAGCATGGTTTTTTCCGAATCGTTCAAGTTTATATAATCTGACCGAGTTTACCCAGTATACGGCGAACCATGTGGATGACAAAAGGGCAAGTTGATGTCATTTACACAGACTTCTCAAAAGGCCTTTGACAAGGTGAATCATAGTATTTTGCTACGTAAGTTGGAATGGTCTGGTTTCGCTGATACACAGACAATATAGCGTATCGCCACAGACTGCTTCTTAAATGCTGGAAATTGGCAACCTGAAATGGATGCAGGCTTTTGTTAGCCGGCTTCCATCAATGAAATTTAGCGTGGTTACTCTTCTACTTGGTAATAGGCGGCAGTTCCAGTGGTGGCTTCGTTGCCAAATAATAACTGCTAAATAAATTTTTCAATCATGTAATTAAAGAGATATGGAACTTATCTTCTGTTTGGAAATCACATTTGCCTTAAATGCTAAATAAAATAAATCAAGTTAAGAATTAAAACTATGAATTTACCTAATTAATTATTTATTTTATATCACCTTGGAATGGGAAAATTCAAAAACTCGAAATTAATGTTTTTAGATTTGTGCGTCGACTTCCAATATGGTATGATATTAACACCTATGTTTAAAAAAATTGCATTATCCAGGTTGTGTATCCTTAGATGGGTACTGCTCTCTAGTTGTTGTTTTTTTACATAGGTAAAATAATTGTTGACACAAATGTTGCATATCATGGATGCCATTGGTAGTTTGGCAGTGCTCATATTTGTGACACAAGGTGTTCAAAAAAATTAACACAATGTAAAATTGCTGGAATCTCAAGGAGTAGTTGAATACGAAATTTATTTAAAAGAAAACAACAAATCATCAATCAATACAGAGATAAGATAATGCGTTCGCTACTGCTGTTGCAATTTTTGATTAACTTTTTTGTTTTTCGGCATACTTACTGAGGAACATGGGAGATTTTTTGATACTTAGTACTGTTTTTTTTTTCATATATTTTGACACCCCGCTCTGCGTCACCCGCCGAGTGCTCTACTCAGAACCGAGGGGAAATTTGTTTATATTTCCAGCCATTTCCGAGTTACGAAAGAAAACTGTTTTTTTTTTCTTATACTTACTTACTGTGTGACATCATAGATCGCCACGCGCTCTACCCGACGGCGACGCTCCCTCCCCAGGTGTCCTGAAATTGCTGGAAATACTCCTGAAGACAGCAGAGAGAGAGAAGCCCTCTATGAGGACAGAGTCACTCTATCTCTATCGCACACTATAACTCTATCTCTCTCGCACAGAATCAGACAAAAACGACAGAAACGAACCTTTTTTTAAAAATACATGGGATTTATCATTATTAGAATAACTCATTTTAATTTAAAAAATTAAAAAGTTTACAATGGGTTATTCTGATGACGAAAAATAAAATATAATTAACTGTATTATTCAAATAACAATAATGTGCAAAAGTTCTTCAGGAATATTGGCAAATTTATTTTGGAGGAAGAATCCCGTTAACGAACACTAAAAAATATTATTAGAAACCTTAGATGGTCAGAAAATAGCCCCGATCTCATTGTCAGTCCTTTAGACATATTTTTTAAAGACCTGAAAATTTACAAGTATTGAAAGAAGAAAACAGGACGAAATGCTTGATAATTTTGAATTTGTTTTTGAAGCAATTAATAGTAAATTAAAACATATTTTCAAATGTATCATCACAATTACTTGCATGTTAATTTGTAAAAATTGTAAGTATTTTAATGTTATTTCGTTTTTAGGTATTCTCCTTATCAATGTTTCTCCGGTCAATGTTTTTGAAACTTCGTATTTTGATAGTCCTCGTCATCCTGATCAAAAGTCTCCATGGGCACGAAGCCCTAAAACCCCTTCCAACCCCCCAAAACAACCCCCAAAGATCAGGGTAATGAACTTGACAGATTACAGGTCAATTGGCTTACCGTAATATTTCACTACTGTAGTCGAACCTACAGACACCTATACCATAGCTAGGCGTAAGACTATTAATGGGCACCGCACCCTGCAACCCCCACCAACCCCCTAAAACCACCCCCAAAGGTCAGGGGGATGCACTTGACGGATTATCGGTCAATAAATCTACCGAAATATTTTACTACACCAGTCGAACCTACAGCCAGGGTTTCACATCCCACAAACAGCAAAAAATCTTTTGGCAGGTTTTGGTACTTCTTGTGAGTTAAAAGGTATTAAACAATAAGATGGGAGTAGGATGGAATTCAAGATTGAACGGTTTCGTAAGTCGTAAGTAGGGATAAGTAATGTCAGGCATCGATAAGAACTGGGGTTGGTCCGACCATAACCGTGGGATTTGGGTTGGGGGTGGATGGTTCAATTGTCGGGGTTCGACGTCGGAGAGTATAGAGTAGTGATCGTTTAGATGGATGTGAGATGGAATTCAAATGACAGGCATTGGTAGTTGGTGGGGAGGGAGAGAGTTATGGGTCAAGTGCATCCCTCTGACCTTTGGGGAGTTGGTGGGGGTTGCAGGGCTCGGTGCCCATTGACAGTCTTAAACCTAGTTATGGTATAGGTGTCTGTAGGTTCGACTACAGTAGTGAAATAGTAATCTGTCAAGTTCATTACCCTGATCTTTGGGGGGGTTTTGTGGGGTTGGAAGGGGTTGTAGGGTTTCGTGCCCATTGAGACTTTTGATCAGCATGACGAGAACTATCAAAATACGAAGTTTCATAAAAATTGACCGGTGTTCAATTTCGATATGTTTTGTGAGGGGTTCTTTAAATATATGTCAATCCTTTTGGAGATGTTAACAATTTTCATTAAAATTAAAAACTTTAACGCCCTCTATTTAATCTTGTTCTTTTCATAGTAAATTGATATAGAATATACGGCACGTTATTCTGAATCACTCTGTATACACATATTTTTAAAAATGCTAAAAGAACGAGAGCACATTCTGTAAAGGTTTCGAAGGTTTTCTCAAAAAATCAATACTTAGTACTATTTTGCTTCAGAATTGTGTACCATATTATGTAACACCTCGAACAATACTTACAAATGAGATCAAAAGTGCTATTAAATGTTACTACTGCTTCAGTTTTTTTAATAGTCAGAGGGTATTGATCTGTCTAATAATAAAAAAATCTTACGCTTAATTCAATAATGCATTTACATTACATAATTGGTCCAAATATTTGACCGAACTGCTAACCGTATTCTCTTGGGAATTTTTTTATCGATCGCTTAGTTGTTCGTATAATTATATATGATTAACATCCATTACAAACAGTTCCAGTTATTACTGTATTAGTGACCATCTAAAAGGCATAAAACCTGTAATTAACTATTTAACGAATATTTACTGCCGACCTATACCTCCGTCCATAAAAAGCACATGAAAAACTTCACCAGTAGCCGATCGAGAATTGCGCTTAATAATCGATAATGATTGAGCTGGATGAAAATAATTTTGACATTTCGTGGTCGTTTTGCTCACATTACGCCTTGATTTATGGCGATCTTTAGAAGTTGATAGTTCGATTTCCTCTTAATGTTGCATTCCTGTACGTGCCAAAGACTCTAAAAACCTTGTAACCTGCAATTATGATAATCGTAGCGTGTATTGCCCTGTTATATGTAAATACGGGTTAATTATTGTTAGTCGAAAATCTCGGACTAGTAGGTGTACGGGGAAAAAACAACTGATTGCGGAGGTCTGACCTTTTCACTTTTTAGTATCATAATAATGGAGAAATGTCAAGGATTTTAATTCTATATATGTTATCGTTATTCCATGTACGGAAAGGCAAATTGCCGCATAAATAATTGATGGTATTATAAAATATAACATCAAGGGGTTAAGCTGATTTAATTGGGAAGTTTAATAGAGATGCAGATAAGTAAAATATTTGTAAGCTCAGAACCGTAATAAAACTTTGTACAGACCGACACGAAGAAGTTTACCTTTCTTACTCAGGTAGAGCCCCTTACTAGGTGTATTTGGAATAGGGTTTTCCCATGTCGCACTATGCTACGAAATGCCTAAAAGCTGGCCAAAATTGAAAAAAAAAAAGTTTATATTTGGAATTTTGTAAGTAACAGGTTGGCAATAGGGGTAGTTGGGCTATTCAAATTGACCAGTGGAAACAGTTTGCCGTTTATACTGGAGATAGAATTTGTCGAAGTAACCTTATTGTGTATGTCTCGTAGTCGCCTAAGCGAACACAAAAGTACATCACATGTTCAAAGTGCTGCAAAAATTTATTTATTGTTCTGATAAAGTCGTAATAAAATGGACGTTGTTCTAAGAGGTATGTAAAATATTTCAACGTTATAAATTATTCATAATAAATTATTCATTGTCCACTTATTTTCATTATTGTTTATGATAAATAATGCTTACATTTATTACGAAAATCATTCAAAACTTAAAAGTTATACAGGGTGATTCACAATTTATCCAAAAAAATTTGGGAATAGATGCAGCAAGAGAAATGGAATCAATATCGTAAACAAAATTTTTGTAAAATCCTTATAGTTTCCGAGAAAAAAAATATTGAAGTTATAGTACATTCAACCACTACATAGCTGGACAACTGTAGTCTCTAGCGTCATTCGCCACGTGGCCTCAGCGACTCCGAATACTGAATTCGGATTTTGCAATCGTCGTTGCGATATTTACCTGTTATCTGTGGTGTTTACAATAGGTTTTTAGTAGTTAGTGTCAAAAATGGTTTGCGTGTACTCGGAGTTGATGGATATCGTTTTAATTTATGGTGAAGCATTTGTGTTATGGTGAAACAAGACAACATTTATGTTAGTTCGTAGAAACTGAGTACAACGGACCCAAATGTGTTTACACATTGGTGGATAAAAAATATTGAACAATTGTTGTTGTAACATCGGGTATGTCAAATGATTTTATTATTTAAAAACACAAATTAATTTGATTAATTAATAAAGGCAAAAGCAGTTGAATTTAGCGATATAAAATAGGTGCGATAAAATTCTATTTACATATTTCTTTCCTTGCAAACGTTTTTGTCCGTTTTTATCACACCGCCATGCCGGTCGCATTGTGTGTTGTTCGAACTGCTCTTTTTGATTTTTTCTTTACAAAATTGTATTTGTAAGGGTCCCCTGTACATCCAGAATTTTTTTTTTTTTTTGGATAAAATTTGAATCACCGTGTATATAATGCACCATAAGGCTAAATTAGTTATTGACCCGTAATCCATGATCAATTTACTATAATATTATGAAAAAAACATCTGAGCTTTCAATTTTACGATATGAATAAAACAAAAGTTGCAATAAATCGTAATTCAATTATTTCGTTAATGTCGAACAGAAAGTGAAAAGAATATTGCACTTATTATAAAATAAGTAAAAATAATGTTTGGAAAAATACATATAAGTAGAATACTGAAGGGCAATAAGTAAAAAAAGAGACAGAATACTCGAGTATGACACAGAAAAGCATAGTCGATGCGATTGTCAATTCACATCCCCACAAAAAAAGTGGAATATTTGAAAGACAAGACCCTGGTATCTATATGTGCTTGGGGTCGCTGAATCCGAATCTGGTGTCCGTTTGATCCGATCAAGTCTGCGTTAAGGTCAATTCAAGGTCAAATGTAGAGAATCAATTGCCAACAAAGTAAACCAATGTATCTATACGTTTTTGGGGTCGCTTAATCCGAATCCGAGGTCTGTTTGATCTGATCAGATCTGCTAAGTTCCAAAATCAAAACAATCAAGTATACATTTATGCGAATTAAAATTTGAGTAACAAATAATATTAAAGAACGAAAACTTTAACTCTGAGCCCGTGACTTTCAACAATATTCAACAAAATACCATGATCAAATGACGAATTTTTAAAAAATGTAATGTGTCTGCTTTACAGTAAATTGAATTATCGAATAATCAGTGCGGTCAAAAACCCCAATATCCACTTACGTTAGTTTATTCCACTTTTGTCAAATTTCGTCCGCCATATTGAATCCACCATTTAAAATTTTTCAATTTCAATATGAAATTCGTAATCAGTGTTATCAAAAACCCCAAAACACCTATTTTTGTCAGTTTATTTAACTTTTTTTAAATTTAATCCGCCATATTGGATCCGCCATTTTAAATTTTTCAATTTCAATATGAAATTCGTAATCAGTGTTGTCAAAAACCCCGAAACACCTATTTTTGTCAGTCTATTTGCCTTTTTTAAAATTTAATCCGCCATATTGGGTCCGCCATTTTGAATTTTTCAATTTTAATATCAAATTCGTAATCAGTTGGGCCAAAAACCCTAGGATACCCGCTTTTGTACAATTTGGAATAAATTTTTATTTTTGGCCAGCTTTTAGGCATTTCGTACCATAGTGTGTCGTGTCCAGTGCGCATTTATCGGTGGGGGGCTATCTCAGACGCAAACTTATTTGTGTCAGTTTGTACATCACTAAACGCTGAACAGTTTTGATAGTCATTATTGGAAAAAGTGTCTTGTCAAATTTAATTATCAGATTCTAGGTAAAATGTAAAACAGTTATAATAACTTTAGACTGAAAAATGTTTTCTAGAGGCTTTAAGCGAAGAACACAATCATGTATGCGATCATGACCACGATTGCAATGGCGATGGCGATCGCGTTTGTGATCGCTTTTGTCAGAGAACACACTTACGCTATGGCCAGTAGTAATAAGTACAGTACTTAGTGCATAAAAATGTGCATCTTACATGAAGAAGAAGCTTTGCTACTTGCGGTATTGTTGGATGAAGAACTACTACTTAATAAACGAATCAGATAGTAACGTAAAACACTGCATGAACCCCAACAAATCGCAATAAGTATGTACGGACTCATTTGTTTATTAAAGTCGAGTTCAGTTACAGTCGCCTCTAAGAACAGGTTTTATACAATATCACCGAAATTTGTAGGAACAAGAAAGGTAGACAAAATAATATTACGAAATAAATAGCTTAGAATTGATGAAATCAGGGTAAAAATGACAACAATTCTTCTGTAGGTTGTTTTTTTTTTCGATATCTTATAAGGAAATTTAAATATGATGTTATAATGTCGGTCGATAGCCGCACGGCTTAAAGCGTCAGTCCTTTAATCGTGTGCAAATTTCTGGCCGGGTTCGATTCCCGCGGCCGGTAGACTGTAGATTAGCTATGCTTGTACGGAGGATTAGCACCCTCCCCTCTGTGCAGGTATGGTAGGGTAGAAGAATGTTGGCTTGGGTCAATGTGAGAGATTGACACCGGTTGGCATTTGACCACCCCCCCTAATTAATGAGGATTTCCAGGTTTCCTTCATTCCTGCACTGAATGGTGGTTAGGGCCTACCAACATAAGTCGTTCCTGGGCGCAAATGCGGCCTGCCTAATAATAATATGCCGCCTCCTCTCCCGCACAAGTCTCCGACTTATGGGCNTGAAACTTTTCTTGAAGTCAGTCTTAGATATTGACTAACTTTTTAGATATAAGGAAAAAACTAAGAAACGTTTTTGTTTTTTTATTTTACGGTCTAACTCATTTGTTTATAACTAAGTATTGCTGGTTTCTAGTCAGACACATTTGATTGCAGTTATGGAGATTGTATCTATCTTCGATGTTTTTTTTGTCAACTTTTTATTATTGGTTTTCATATAGTTAAATGAAGATAAAAATACAAATCCAGCGATATATTGTACATTTATGAAATTAACTCTTCCACAGACACATAATTAAATTTTGATGATACAACATTTATTTTGTTGAGATAGAATTCCAAAAAAAGAATAAGCCAATAAAGTTCTGTTATCGGAACTAGGTACTGTAACAATTTACTGTGGCAGGGGCGTGACTTAAAATTTTCTGTGTTATTTTGGAATATTAAAATATACATATAAGGTAAATATATTTTTAGAGTAATTTTTTTGAATTATAATATATTTTTATTTCTTTTACTTTATCTTTTTTGTAATTGTGTCAAAGTAACTCGACATCCTTCCGATTTGTAAAAATTATAAATCATGTTCCTTATGTACATTTGTTCCCAATCTGGTATGTTGGTTTATGTGCATATTTTCTTGCGATTCTTTGGAGAGCTAAATTTTACTTCACCATCACCATTGTTTAGAGCCTCACTTAAAATTCTCCCTACAGTGACTAAAGATACTCCTGTAGCAGCTACAACAAGGTTTTTTAATTGAATTTTATTTATATTTGGAAAAATTGTCTTACAATAATCATACACATTAAACACGATAGTCTTCGACTGGGAATTGAATTAATTTCTTTTATCTTTCACCTCCATTGATTTATTTTAATATGAAACTACACTGAAAATGCACAGTAAGATACACTCACGAATAAACACGTCTTCACACGCAAAACATAATATGCACTGCAAGCTACGGTGAACGTCACGCCGCCAATGTTTTTTTTACCTTGGGTGTCGAATGCGGTTAATTCCAAGAAAATGACGCAGGAATCTTCTTGAAATTCTATTTCAACAAATATCGTACGGACTGTACTTCCATTTTAGCTAGTCATTAGCTAGTGTTCGTTTGTCAAAATTGTTTTGTAGTTATTTTGATTTCAGATAATAAACTCTTTTATTTCATAAATGCCGTACTGGTTTTTCATATGATTAAAACCATTGTAATTAATTAGTATGGTGTATTAACCCTAGAATAAGAATTCCAATATTTATACCTATATACAAACAAATGATTTTTAATAGGAAATTTAATTAACAATTACGGAAAAATTGGAAAAAAAATTCTCTACTTTTTTTTTGGGAAAAACCGGAAAACTTTAAGAAACAACAAAAAAACCTTATACAATAACTTTTAATAAACACGTATATTTTTCTTAAATAAATCTCAATCCGTAAGAAAAAAACAAATTTTAACAAAATATACAGAGTGTTTAAACATTTGGAGAATAGTAAATACAGCGATTGGCTGAAATATTTTTCGTAAATAGAATATTTAATACCTATTGGCTTACCAAAATAAGAATCTAGAAAAATAAATGAAATAAATGACGCGTTTTCCTACTGAAAACTAAAGTAGAACTGATGATTACCTAAACTGGAACCATCAATTTTTCTATTTACTGCAACAACGAGGAAGGGGACGACACACCATTTATGGCAACAAATATTTTCACGTCTTTTTATATAAAACGGAACTGAGGGTTGAATCCAGACGTTCCAGAAGTTTTTTTATTATCTAAGTACTAATTTTAAGCACCGTTTTGCAATTTCAACGATTATAATTTTAGAAATACTTATTAATGTATTCTACCTGTCATTAAAAAAATCTTCAACTTTGAAAACACTCATATTAGGAAAAGGGATGCCTTCAAATTTCAATCAAATCAGTCGAACTTAAGCTCAAATCAACAAAAATTAAACACAATATTTTATAATGTTGAAGCAACAAGTTAGAAAAACTGAAGACCTGAAATAAAACATCTAAAAAATTTCAACGATTATAATTTCAGAAATGCTTGTTAATGTAGTCTACATTACATTAAAAAAATCTTCAAGTTTGAAAACACTCATATTAGGAAAAGAGATGTCTTCAAATTTCAATCAAATTAGTCGAACTTAAATGCACAAATTAACAAAAATCACACACAATATTTTATAGTGTTGAAGCAACAAGTTAGAAAAACTGAAGACCTGAAATAAAAACACTTAAAAAATACTAATAGCAACAAAATTTTGGCCCTCTATAATAAAAAACTAGTAAGTATATTTAATAAATTCACTTAAAGAAAGATCTTCAAATTCCATTCTAGATCGGTATGCTCTTAATTATTCCGAACATATACAAATTTTTGATCAGGTGGAATTAGTCTAATGATTTTTTAATAAAACAATTTCTGAAAGTATTTTTTTATAATATATGTTATTTATATTGGTAAATATAGTATCTAGAACTCTTCATATCCTTTTTATATTTTAACAAAAGTTACACTTTTCAGGAATTTTCAGTTTTTTTAAATTTTCTGGGGAAAAACCAGTTCTGACGATCAATTTTCATATATTTTGGACTTCTTGTTTCAGCGCAAAATAAAAATCAAGTTGTCCAGTTTCTTCACTATACCTATTTCACGAATTAATTAAAATAGGTACCTCAGATCTAATTTCGGGAAAAGTTTGTCCAAAATATAGCGAAACAGTTTTGTAATTTGAACAACACTTATCAGTTTTCCTTGAAGTCTTCCTTTCAATAATTCCTGCCCTGTATAATTATTAATGAATTTATCGATGTTGAAATAATAAGTATTAAATTATACAAATTATTATTCATTGCTTAGTTAATACTGATAACAGATGTAATATATTGCGATGATCGAATCCAAATGCGAAAATATTATAACAATTCTTGTAACCGACATTGCGAAAGATATCAACTGTAGTTGCACTCAGCCTTGATGAGAGCCAGCATTCGGTATTGAAAAAAGTAATTATATGCAATGGCAGAGTGTGTATCGTTTAGAATAATTTATTGTTTTCCTACGACACATATTAAGCAAATAATAACATATAGTGCAGCAGCAGGCTGGCGCCTTTGCATATTAATAATTTTCTTCTGTTTTCTTTGAATTCATAGTACACCCACTAGTCGGCAAGGACCTTGCAACTCATTAATTAAAAACCTACGTGAAGAATATTCAGCAGCTTGAATTTGCATCAGCGTTGAAGTTTATGTTTTCGTACTGGTGTGAAAGTACTGCTGCAATTGGTGCGGAAATTGCATTTATGTCGTTTTTGATAAATGTTTATATATAATAAAAACTATTTTGCATAAAATACCTACGAAAATGTGCGTTTCATTATTTTTATTTATATAGTGCTGGTTTAGAGTAAGCTATTAATAGTACTGCCCAAATTCAAATTATAAATACATACAAATTCATGAATAAGAGCACCCACTAGACCATGATGTCCTTGCAACAGATTAATTAGAAACCTACGTGAATAATACACAGAAGCATTCCAATTTATATCAATTGATATAATGATGTGTTCGTTTACTTTAAATACTTTAAATTATTTTCCATGGCACCGACGCAACCAATTTTGGCGAATATTTTCCCAAATTCCAGGTATTCCCCTAATTGTCAGCAGCCTCAAGTATACAGTTTCGAAATTCTTCCACCGTAGCAATTGGAATGTAAACCAATGACCTCAAGTGACTTCAAAGATAAAAGTCCATTGGAGTTAGATCGGGTGATCGAGGTGGCCACGGCACAAGACCAAAACGTCCAATCCATCACTGAGGAAATATTTCATTCAAAAGTGTCGTTACTTCTCGAGTACTGTGTGGAGGAGCCCCATCTTGAATATAAAACATGCGTGCCCGAACTTGTAATGCCACATTGTCCGTTCAGGCAATCGGTTCTCCAAAAAGTCAGCATATGTTGGTCCGTTTAGTCGACCTCCAAAGAAATAGGGACCCACAAGTACATCGCCTAGTATGCCAGCCTAAACATTTAACGAGAACCGATGTTGAAAATGAGTTTCCCTAATCGCGTGAGGATTTTCATCGGTCCATATGTGCATATTATGGAAATTCACTTCATCACGGGTAAATGTTGCCTCATCTGTTACACAAACATATGCAGGAAAAAGTCTACTTGATTGGCACATTGCCGTAAAAAACATCTACAAAAATGCATTCATTGATCACAATCCGGGGGTAAAATCTGTTGAACTGGTTGCAGATGATAGGGGTGCAGCAGCTGGCGCCTTAATATGCAATGTACGGTACTTGCTGTGCGAGTCGTCGAGTACTAATTGTGGGGTCTTCGTCCAGATTTTCCAACACTGCATCTTTAACATTAAGGTTCACTTACTGACCACGTCCTCCTCCTCGAGGAATAACATTTCCTGTATCTCGTAGCCGTTGAACGCACTGTAGGATTGTATTTGCACATGGGAGGTGACGTTGTGGCCATCGGTCCCGGTACAACCTAGTCGTCGCCGAGAGCGCATTTTCTCCGGCTGCACCATACACTAACACCATATCGACACGTTCGGAAATAGTAAATGCATTCTCGGTTCATTGTAAAACTAATTTGTGGATAAACTAAAAAATTAAGCAAAGTAAGAAATAAGAATTACATTTTCAATGTAATCGGCACTCTATTCTTATTTTTTACTTCTTTATAAAAATTACACTGTCAGTATCGTGGAATTACAAAATAAAAACATTTGTCTGGAATCTTTCACTTTTTTAACACTGATGGGTTGATGGACGATGCTTAATAATTAAGTGAATAATGAATTCAATACAAATACAAAATCAGTTGATTGAACAAATTTTTTGACAATGTAACCTAACCCTACTTAAATTATAAGTTTGCATCTCGGGACGCACATTTCCAATGTTTTTAATAAATAGCACAGGGTCGGCCCTCATTTTCGTTGAATAGATGAATTTTAATTTACAAAAAAAAAAACGCGAACTTTATCGTATAAGGGTTTTCTATTACAAATATCATCAGGAAGCTATAGTTTAATTTTTATAGATTATACACGCCACACCCTGTATATGAAAAGGGTGGCAGTGGGAAGGGGAATGAGCAGCGTTTTCATATAGGGGAGAAATTAAGAACGTCTTCATTTTGACTAAAACTCTGTTTAAACGAATTAGAATTGAGTTTAGTGTGAAAACGAAGTTTTATAAGGTGCAGAGGGTAAAGACGAAATACAGTGTGGCGCATCGAAAACGTACCGTGGGGCATAACTGTTAGGAAAAGATTTTGTCGAAAAAATGTTGAAATACGATTTTGTCTGTGAAAGGGGCAATTTTTGACATGAAAGGAGGAGGGCCTCTAAGGCCGGTTTTCGGCCCCTTTTGTTTTTTTTCGCCATAGGTCATAAACAGTCGATTTGACCCTAAACGGAACCTCAAATACCCCACCCCCCCTTATTCACTCCACATTCCTATTCCCTCCACAGTCCCTATGATAAAATAATAGGGTAGCATAAACGCCTTGTAAGTGACTAACTATTTGCCAGACTACTACCCTTGAGCCCTTTTACATATTAATTCACTCATACCCTGCCTCCCCTAAACAGTACCCCTCCCCCGCTCACGTTTATAAAGCACCCCAGTGAGAGGCAAGGGGACTCACGTTAATAAAGCACCCCAAAAGAAACAAATACCTACCACGTCCACGTCGTTGTTTCTGGGTAACGCTAAGAGTAGTTTCAATAAAATCAGCGGGGGGGNTGCTAATATTTGAGAAACCTCAAATATTTAATTGTGTATTAAAGTTAGGCAAAAATACTTGATTTTGTCATAACTAGTATCGTAGTTCAAATTTTAAGAATCTTAGTGAAAATTAAGTAACTAAGTTTGGATAGTCAATACAAGTTAAGAGTCAACATTCAGAAAATTTTCTTGGTAATCCTGGAAGGGAATAGGTTACATCCTGATCCCGGATTCGACATAGCCGTCCAGAACGCCAGGACAGCATAGACTAGTATCCTGCCGAACACCTTGCAGAGAGTGAGAAATATACCAGTGAGATTTTTGTGTGTATTTTATTTTGTTGTCTCCATCCCGACCTACAGGGAGAGGAAAACGTTAAGGGGTGTTTACTCAATTTTTGTGTAGGTTAGCGCCCTGTATAACATCTTTTATCGTCCCTTAACGTTCTCCTCAAACTGCCAGTATATATGTTGAGAATTAATTCCTTAGAACCGACCCATTGCCCATTGCCGCCGCTATAAGAGCTGCCGTTCACACTTTATAGTTTGAACGCTGAGAGAACGCTATAAAGTTATGAAGTCTTGAAACTTCATTAATACATTTCACGAAAAATGCAAAAATTATCATTTAAAAACTTACCGTACCAACAAAGTAAGTGTTGAAAATGTTGTCCTCTAACTACCATACAGTGGTACAACACGATATCACTCTTTTCCAACCTTGCAAAGATAACTCATACTATTTCATCTCATACTTATTTTCGAAAGATTTTCAAATTAAATTGGAGCTTCCTCTGCTAATACTCATTAAATCATAAAAATAGAGAACTGAACCTATTAAGGAAGTGCTTCTGTCACAGTAATATTCTATAAATATTTTTTAATTTTGCTAATACGCATATATATTATACATAAATAGTATAAACTTAATTTGATTTCCGCAATTTCTTACAATTTATGTGACCTTAAATTGCGAGAGAAACAAGAACTATTCATTTATTCAACATCACTGAAATATAAATATCCCAGATAGCTTAGATGTATTACATTTTCACATACATTAATAGCTTTATTACTTGCGGTTCGACGTGAGTCCTTGAACAAATCCTTATTTTTTTCGTTCTCGATCTTTTAATTAAACAGTTTATGTAACAAAGCCACTAGAATATTTCTACCCAATTTAACAAATATATCGGCGATCGGTGTCGATGTCTGTGGGCATATCTAAAAATTTAATTATATTCTAACATTGAAATTAAAATTAAATTACAAGGCACTTAATCGCGTGATGAGGTTTGTTTTCGGGGCAAGGTTTCTTCTAATTTATGCGACATATTTTCATTCGACACGCAAATAATTTGAATAAGTTCCCACACTACTTTTTGTTTCTTATATTGCGTTGTACTTTGTAAAACACCAGATACTTTAAAGAAAAATAGGTGAATATCCATCTTCACAGATTTTTTCAATATTTTTTTTTGGTCAAAACGGTAAGTTTATTTTTCAAAAATCGCAATTCGCAAATTAACTTCGAATGATTTGTCATGAATATTATCTCCATGAGCATAAAAATAGATATAGATCCGAAGCTATATGACCACTTTGAATTTCACCAGCAGCCACTGATAATTAGTTTCGGAAGCGTAGAGCACTAACAATTGAAAATTTATGTAGATACTAAGCTTTTTCTCATTTATACAGTGTGTATTTAAATGGAGGGGCACAAATGATACCAGAGATTCCTTGGGTGAAAATAAGTCGATTTAACCTAACATACCTATATCCCAAGTCGCATAATAAAAAAGATACAAGGTGTCAAATTGAAAAATAAAAAATGGTTTTTCCTTAATAATTCCTATAATTTTAGTCAGAAATGTTTCAAATTTTCAACAGAGAGGTTTTTTAATGATGGGAAAAATAATATAATAATGATTTTTGAGTGTCGAGTACGAGGCGCCCTCTGCAGGCAACGTTATGCATTGAATATGTAGTAACTTTTTTGCCAACCCCCGTATACAGCTTTTAGTAACAAAATATGAAATATTGGACTTTTTTGAACAAAAAAGGTATACTTATTGAAAATGGCTAAAGCCAACCGTTGAGGAGATATTTTTAATTTCATAAATTAGTGTTACGGATTTATACCTCCACGAATACCAAGGTACAAACAGACACTTTTGTTAATAAATTCAGAACGCATTGCCTCACAGTACTTATTAGTTGTGTATCTGTATTTTAAAATTCGACCAAAAGGGGGCGCAGGAATCAACTGAGACAACATTATTTTTCCTGTTTTAAATTTACTTTACTCTTTTTGCGTATTATTTTAGCATGTGTGAATACACTTGTTGCATATTTTCTATTAATTGTTTTTTAATTGTTTTTTCGGTGTCTATATTAAAAAACACATTTTCATGTGCTTGTGAAATTATTTAAACCCTGCATTAAAGAAATCTCATATGAAATAACAGTTCAGGTGAAAAAATATTACAAAATATTTATTTATTGTTAGTTTAATAATAATTATTAGAAAAAAGAGCAAAACTAAAACCAAGAGTCACTTAACAACAGTCAATAAATAATTTAAGAAAAAAATTGGCTGATAGTATAAAAAAATCCAATTCTACGATTAAAATAACTTCAAGTTCTACATCGCGAATAAGACGTCTTCTGCCAGTACCTTCAGAACGATGTTGAATGTGTCCGTTTCCTCGAAGTCTTCTTTCTACCGCCGCAAAAGCTTTTCTAGCAGGAACACGACGATTGGGATAACTGACATGATAAAAGTCGTACATCAGCAGCACAGTTCTTGTAACATTCGAAAAATACTTGCAACATATCGACATACTCGTCATTAGTATACATAATTTGTTATTTTATTCAATTCCAAAACTATTTAATATCTAGGACGCAGGTAAATAGTGACTAAAATCAATTAACACTTTAAACTGATACTTCAAAATT
Source organism: Anoplophora glabripennis (assembly GCF_000390285.2). Lineage (NCBI taxonomy): Eukaryota > Metazoa > Arthropoda > Insecta > Coleoptera > Cerambycidae > Anoplophora > Anoplophora glabripennis. Next base: position 1,009,686 of record NW_019416288.1, read on the forward strand.
GCAATTTACAACTATTATCAAATGACAGTTACCTACTCGATTTTTTTATTTATTTAAGCAACTCGAACCTTGGTATTCGTGGAGATCCGTAACACTAATTTATGAAATTAAAAATATCTCCTCAAAGAAAATCTCTGTTGAAAATTTGAAACATTTCTGACTAAAATTATAGGAATTATTAAGGAAAAACCATTTTTTATTTTTCACTTTGACACCCTGTATCTTTTTTGTTATGCGACTTGGGATATAGGTATGTTAGGTTAAATGGACTTATTTTCTCCCAAGGAATCTCTGGTATCATTTGTGCCCCTCCATTTAAATACACCCGTGTATATACACGATGTCCCCAAAAAAAACTCCTCTCCCCGATAACGTCCAGGGTTGAGTCTTTGTGTAATTTAATTATTTTTAGGAAAAAAGTGAACAACAATAATTTTTTGTCGAAAACAGTTCATCCTATCGATATCAAACAAGAGTGACTTTTTTACTTTAGGGTTCAAGCTATATTTTAAAATATTATTGTTGTGCCTTTATCGTAAAGGGTGAAAAAAAAATTGACATTATTGTTATCTACAGCTAGTCCGTCCCTGGCAAACCAAATAAGCCAAATTGTTTTCATGGGTCAAGTTTTAAGAAGTCTTAACTGTTGCCTATCATATTAAAAAATTACTCAAGGTATTTTAAAAGTTATTTTAAAAAAATATATTTTCATGGGCGTCCTTTAGGCGCTTGTATCTCCGTAGGAGAGAAAATTTTTACAGAGAGTTGTCATGTTATTGTAATGTCCCCTATATAAATCTGAGAGATTGCCCATATATTCTGCGACACCCTGTATAATTTTCAAGATATTCAGCCTAATATAAAAGTAATAGGTAAGTAGATCATTAAGTACTTGCTTAACAAATTATTCTAAAGTTTATCTATTAGTTTATTTATTTTTAGTTTAAGGTTCTCATAAGTGTGGATAAATCAACTTGACTAAATTCGTATAGTACTAGTTAAAACTTAGTATTCGCATTAATAGATAATTTTTACTTGAATAACATCTCATAATCCTAATGAAGACTAAACTGTTTTGTACCAGAACCATCATGAGATTGCTAAGCATTGTTGTGGTTTGTATGAATATTCATTGGAATGATTTCCGTATAAATATTTAACCTATTTAGTATTGCTTGTTTATAATTTAATACAATTTTTCCTTCAAAATTACCACTGTTAATTGTTTCCCACTTGCTTATCGGCCTTGACTTACATAAACCATCTTTACATAATTGTATCCGAATCTGAACAACATTTTATTATACTGAAATCAAAATTATGTTTTGTTGATTTGCGACAATTTTCTGGTAATTTTTCACAAGTTAAATAATATATCAATGGTTTATCGATACCAAACTCAATCAACTATCTAAAAATCTGCTATAATAATAAGAAACAAAAATGTTTTGTGATACTCTAATAATCATAACCTCGTTTTGATAAAAGATTTAAACTTAAAATCTACTCGTAATAACATGTATTATTTAAAAAACGAATTGTTTTATTGTGTATTTTGACAATAGAATTTTTTCTATTTTCAGATTTTAAAAAAGAATCAGGATATCTACCGGAATATTCTAGAAAGCATATTTAAAAATATTTGATAGGTTTTAAAGTTGCTTGATTCGATTAAATTCTAATTCCAAAGCACGTTTAAAGTTAAACTATTAAGTTCATTTGACATTAGTAAAAAAACTTCTACAAAACTGAAGTCAGAGAATGTCCAAGAGCTTTTACGATCAAGTTTTATGGCATACTACAATGCCGTTATTCTTGTATAAGGCCAATAAATAAATGGTTGTACTTTAGAAACATGGTTGTTTTCAGATAAAACTTTTTTAAAATTTCAAATTAATCTGCACCATCCTTTATTAAACATTATAAAATAAAAGCCACACTAAATAGCATTTAAACTGTTACTTGATTAATCAAATAATTAAAATAAATTAATTACATAACTTAAACATTACAAAATATGTTCCTTGTGCGCATACATTCAAAAAACTATTTTCAAGAATATCATCTTGAACACCCTTTTTATTTTAAATAGCTTTACGATCTGATCATTCTATTTAAATAAGTCAATGACCCATCAGTTTTATCAGTCTGTCTAACATCTTCATATAAATAAGAAATTGTGAATTTTTTCTAATTTTAAGATTCACTAGTTAAACTTGAATTGCCTGACATAGTCACAGTAACACCATGTAAACCCAAGTTATAAATTATGTTTTATTATATTATTTTCTATTTCTTTCTAGAGAAAATTGTGTTTTATGTGCATTTGGTTGTTTTTTAGGCTTTGTATAATAAAAACCTTATACCACTTTCCAAAAATTTAATATTCAAAAAACCTAACTAATTTCTTTAACAAAGCTATTAGTATACTTTACAGCAGTTCCATATTAGAGAATGAATATCAAAACAGGAAGCGAGTCAGTATATTACATACCCACTTTTACCGTACCCTGCACTGACGCAAGAATCTCTCTTACAAGAAAAAGACAGTTAATTTTTTGAACCTGTCTGATGAATGAAAGTTTAAGTCTTTGTATGTATTACCTGCAAATGCAGGAATATACCATAACAAAGTTTTTTCAAACTGTACACGCCTGAGTTGCTCTATATTATTTATAGAATTCTTGTTACTTTTATTTTCCCGAGATAAAGGAATTGCACTTTTACAACCGCATAAGAAACAGTAGTTTGATATTATGGCTGTAATAAGTAAAAGTAAAATTGCAATTTTAATTAAAAATCGCGAAACTATGTAGGGAAAGATGTTTAAAGATTTTTAACAATTTTTTAACACAAAAAGTTAAGTTTGTAATCGACCATTTAATGCTACAGTTTAAGTAACTGCTTTTTCTGATACTTTCATGCAATCACACAGTGTTGTATGTTCTTGGCAATTTGTTTTTGTCGCGTAATAAATAATATAAAAGTTGCTAGATATACGAACTGTCGTTATAAAATAATGCATACATAATTAATATTGACGAATGGTTTCAATATATACATTAATCAAAGCGTGGTTGATAATTTTATATATAAAAAATCATGTAATATAATCTATTGCAGATTTATTGTCACAGTTTCTTCAGTCTAAACTCTTTTGCATGTTGCACTGCTTGCAACAAGATGAACGGTTTTCATACATATATCTAACGATTTTATCTATAATCGAATATGAGGAATACCAGAAAAAATATCTATCTAACCACGATAGAAACAGCTGACTATTCGTTGACTAGGACTGTTCCATCGCTACGAATTTTTTTATTTTAAAATTAGAAGTTCGCGATGTCATAAAATTTTTAATAAAGACCATAATAATCGTAAAAAACTAAGCCCCATCGTATTTTAATGTAAAATAGTGGTCAAGAAGGAAAACTCTTAGAAGCAACCAAATCTAATATCTGCAGGAAAATGGAAGCAATGAATCGTAGTTTGAAAATGCCTAGTATTTTTAAGCATTAAACATATCTAAATCAAGTGATTTGACAATTTTACGTGCTAAACAAGGCATGAGCAAAGTTTCAACAAGGTTATTTCCAAATTTTGTTACTCTTTAACAAAAACTGCTTAGTTAACAAGTTTCTCAAAAACATTTGAAATATTTGACAAGACTTGGGATGCAGAAATAAAATGAGTTAATGTAATAAGTCCAAAAGAGTTTCAAAGAACAGCTGGGAAGCCGTCTTTTAGGATTAATCAAGAACTACACAGCCACACACAAAAAAAAAGTTGTCTCTACTTTTCATGCGACCTATGTTATCCGTAGTATTTTTACCTCCTGATCTCGAATCCATTATCAGATTTGAGCTATCACATCACAGGAATGTCCTAACCTCAAAAAACAGGTCAAAAATAGCAAATATTTACGAAAATATGTAAAATTATACTGGGTGTTCCATTTAAATTAACAAAGTTAATGGACTTCATTTGCTTCTCTATCATTTTTCGAAAACTTCATAAAAAATTGTGAAATTTCTGCATTTCAAATTTGTTTTTGTGACTAAGAACAGAAAAGTTAATGGAGAAGTCAAAATAGAGTGATCACCCTGTACCTGTAAAGTTGATTAAATTTAATCGGATGCTAGAGCCCATGCAGTATTATATCACATATGTTGTATCTATTTATAACCTAATAAACCAGTAGTCGTCTAAAATTTTGCTCAGCTTTATTTACCAGTGGATATTTATTCACATTACCTTAGAGCGAAGAAAACGCAAAACCCATATTTAACCATAACGCAAGCGCACGTCAATTAGGCAACTGTTATATTTATATTTTAGCGCAATACATAATCCTCGGGCAGAAATTTCACATCCGTTAATAACGGAAAACATAAAGACTGTTAGCCGAGGAATTCTGATTTGGGATTTTTAATTTTCCATAAACGCAAAAATTAAATACTTGCATACGCTTCTTGCGTAACTGTTGTTGTAATTATTATGATTACAGTGTTTTCCGCTGATTTATCGTTGCATTACTTTATTTATTGCTCACAACAATCGATATCAGGAGTATTGACTGAGTAATACCAGGCATTGGCATGCCTGCGAGGTGCCGGAGCTGCTACAACATTTTTATTTTCAAATTGACTTACTGTTTGAGAACATGAAATAATGCAATTTGTACACAACAACATTGAGGGTCTTTGTGTGTAATTTAAATCCTTGTCTATATCCTATAAAGTAACTCGAGCAAAGTATTCAGTAACTTTTCGAAAGTGCAGTAAAAATTGTGTGTAGTGTTGACTTTTTCTCTAATATGATTTAAATTTAACTATTATTGAGTCATTTTTTACCCAGACAAATAAATAACTCATAAATAATTAATTAGGATAAAGTGTTGAAATTAATTCACTTCGCGGGGGTCTCCTCCTGTCATGGTTGAGACCCGCCAGCTGAGACCCGCCGCCGACGGCTAAGACCTGTCTCCTGGCAATCAGGCTTTTCTGGAGTATCCGACGACGGGGCCCTATCATCTTTGGTCGATATTACAGAAGCAATATGTAAGTGACGCCATCCTCACGGCGCCATTCAAATTGCTCGAAATTAATGTACATTTAAAGTCACTCAGTAATGAGGACATTTCCTCTGAATTAGGTACAAGTGCTCCAAATACGAGTTTACGTGAAGAATTTATTTAAGGAGTACTCAGTTTTAGTTTAAATATAATCACAAATGAGTAAAATGACCAAAATGCCCAATATTGAGTGAAAATGTACCCAATAATTTAACTCAAAGGATTCACTCCGCATCTTTATTGATTTCACTTACACCGATTTTTTTACAGTGTACTATTTTTTTTAAATGGAGCAAGATAGAGAGATTTATTATTAGTCGTCGCATGTATCTGCAATGGAGTGTCCTATTAAGAGTGTTACTTTTTTGAGATTTCCACCCCTTTATCTGCCGATTTAACTATAAACTCTTAAATAATTTCACTCAATTTTATTCAGTAATGCATCAATTTCTGTCTGCACCGGATTGAGTGAAATTTTCACTCTAATAGTATAAATACAACTAAAATTTTATGAGTGAAAATATTGCAACAGAAATGAGTGAATTTTACTCAAATCTGAGTTTCTGTTAACTATCAAGTGAGTGACTTTTAGCTCTATTTTAAGTACCTATGTAAAACCAATTAAGAGATGACTCTAAATGTAACTACTATTGAGTAAATTTTTACTTAGACTTAGTTTATATTCTCTTTAAATTTTAATTTAAATATCATTGTATTAAAGTCATAGACCACTAAGCTGCCACAGAAATTGGATCAGAAAATGTCCTTAGATTTTTATGAGGCGAATAATTGAATGTATAACTTTTTAAATTTATTCGTCTACGTGGAAAGTAAGTTTATTTTTGAATTTAGAAAAATGAAAAAACTCGAAAAATCTACTCGTTATTTGACTACCTACATTGGAAGACTTCTATTTTCTTTGAAATACAACTGAAACATAAATATTTTTAAGAATTTCTAAAAAATTAGGTAACTACCTAACCAACTCAGACAATGTGAACTAATCCTTACTTAGGATCAGATGTTTTATTACAAGATTATGGTGTTTTTTCCTATATTTATGTGTGTTGCTTTTGTAATAATTATCAAAAAGTCTTTTTTCCCAGACTAGGTGACCTTTATGTTTTTGGGGTCACTGATCACGATTCCGGTATCCATATGACTCCATCACGTCTGGATCAAGGTCAAATGAAGGTTAAACACTCAAATGATACAATTTTTTTGACACCGGATATTTAAAGAGCTGAATATTTCACGTCCGAACACGCTTCGACTCTGAAGGTCATTTGCAAGTCATCTGGAGGTTAAATCCTTCTTTTGATCTCTCGGCTGATATATTAGCTAGGAATGGGGCTCGAACCAGTTGACCTTCATGTTTTTGGGTTCGCACAATACCGGTGCCCTTATGACCTCACCACGTCTAGATCAAGGTCAAATTAAGGTCAAATATATGAACTAGAACGATACAATTTTTTTGACCGCGGATTCGGAAAGAGCGGAAAATTCGGTTTGACCAACAGGTCGAATCGTATTCGCGAGTAAAATTTTCCACTCTTTCAGAATCCGGGGTAAAAAAAATATATCATTCGAATTAATGCGTTTGACCTTCATTTGACCTTGATCTAAAGGTAATGGAGTCATATGGACACCGGGATCGTGTTCAGCGACCCCAAAAACATGTAAGTCACCTAACCTGGGAAAAAGGACTTTTTAATTTAAGTAGAAAATTTAAATGTATTATAGGAATATTATAGATATTCTCCATAATTTATTTTAATTCCTAATAGTATTTCATTTTTTCTATTTCTGTGTAACCCATTTTAATTGAATAATAATACAAACTGTCAAACAATAACAATGCTGTCATAATATTACCTGTCACGGCCTAATTAGTGAGATTTAGTTAATATACTTATACCTATTTTGAACAATATTAATGTTCGATATGTCAAAATAAATTATAAATATATCTAAATCTTTACGTTTGGAGAAATGGCAGAAATGCCTGAAAGACGTCCAACAATTACAAAATATCTTATTTTCTTAATAAAAAACCTTCTTTTCGTTTTTTAATATTATCTCGCTTATTGTTAAAGATGGACCCAACAAACCATATATGACTGTACTCGGCAGGGAACGTTCTAGCCAAATATGTAAAAATATACAAGGAGTTCCATTTAAATTAACAAAGTTAAAATCCGCGGCCATTTTTTTTTGAACTTCATTTATTTTTCTGCTGTCATTTTAGAAAACTACATAAAAAATCGTGCAACTTTTGTGTTTCACGTTTTTTATCTCTTAAAACAAAAAATTATAGTGAATCACCCTGTACAATATAATACAATACTTTAGAAACCACGAAGCCCTCCAACTAATCTACGGGGTGCCAACTTCGGCAGAAGTAGATACCCATGTTCAAGGGAACCCAAACGACTCTCCACATGAAACGGATAGCGCGAAGAGAGAAGCCAAATTTTCAGTGGAGTTTCCAGAAAATTCTCTACGAAGCTCCCAGTCACTGCCATATACCAAAAGCCGTAGCAGACGGTACCGACGGCGATACTAGCGGCAGAGCAACCGTTGATAGCGAGCAAGCGGAAACATACACCACAGTTTCGAATTTTTGAAAATTACAATGTTAATCACATACAATTAAATTTCGAACTAAATTAGAACCATATGATCATACGCTACCCTACTAAGTTACTGGTCTATAATTTGTCCGAGGCGAACAGAATCTCAAGATGGGCAAAATTCTAAGAGACAGAATACCCAAATCTAAGGCGGAGACCACTGCAGGATCTCTGCGGATCCGTCATAACTTGTGTCAACCCTGGTGTCTTACAACACATTAACCAAATTAAGTTATATTGGATAAAATAAACAAATCGATGTATTCTCAACAATTCTAGCTTTTTTAAGTTCAAAACTTTACCAAAAAATATTACAAAAATTTTTGCGAGCTCGATTGTCAGCCAAAATTTTAATCCAACAACAACCTATAGCAAATAAAAACTGAATATATTGAACAATAATTTAGATCTGTTTCTATTCTAGCTAATGTGTGACAGAACGTGTAATTAGTCATTTTCTTTGTTTAAATTATAGTCAATTGTGTACATTTTCAATATAATTTATATGCGAGCGGGATTAAAATATGCAGTGCCTTAAAAACTACTAAGACAGATAATTAATTAATTACTGTAAGGCGGCTTAATTTAGAAGCAATAAATCTTCGACAAACACTATCTGAATTACACGAAATATTGCGGAAGTGGAAAATTAACGGCCAGCATCCGGCATATCTTCATCTCAGGCGCATATAAAAGAATTCCATGTAATAATAAATGACAAGTTGACACGGCACGCCCGCTCCCGAAGCATTTATCAATACAAATTACGAGAGCCTTCGATTACATGTCCTGATTTTTATGATGTTTGCATACCGGAGTGATGGTTTTTTCAGAGCGGATTAGAGTAATATTCTACGCTTGGATTATCGCTGATAACGACCCCGCCCTCCAGATATACAAAGGCTAGTCCGGAATTTGCAAAGGTCATATCTGTTTGCAACATATTGATTGATTTAGGTGTTGTTACTGTATGTTTACCAGTCGCGGATAGCGAAATATTTAAATATCTAAGCCACGGACTGAATTAGGTTGGACACAAAGTCATCCAGGAAATGAAATCCAAGCAAACAACCTCCCAGAATGTGGGTAGATGATTTTTTAATGAACAGTGACTGCTCTGATAGCCGAATAAACAGCATACACATTATTTATTCATGTTGAAAAAACGTATTGTAAACATTAGTTAAGGTCATAACTTTTTTTTTGGTAACTAACTAGGCCATTATTTAGACGTTTTGTGAGGTTATATGATTACTTTTTTGTTCACACCTTCCTTTTGCAATCATCATACACATGATGAAGATAATTGATTACTACAAATTCAAATTAAACTAAAAGATTTGTTTTTAATTTTATTTCTTTCAATGCGGTTAAAATATAATTCTTTGTTTCTTCCTTACTGTGTCACGATTGATCCGATCTTCTTTTCCCTGTTGCAAGTTCTCCTTCAGACACTTTTGTGTTTCACTTGTGAACATAATTTTTTTTCTGAATTTACTACATAATTCTTATTTTATTTACTTCAAAGAAGAATTTTGACGAAAACAATTTTTTATGAAACCTATTGCTTGCATTAATCAACTAATCTAACAGACAGAAATTGTTAAAACAAAACTCATATTTATTGTCCATTATCTGCTGATTTTTTGGGTAGTTCAGTAACTTATTTTTCAAACAAAATAACAAAGCCGTGAGATTGAAAAAACGTCAATATTTTAAAGTTGCTGTGAAAATGTCAATTATATACAAAAAGTGATAAAACTTTCGAAAACTATAGTTCAATATATATACAATAATGACGCTAACTCCGAAAATGAGGAGAGTAAAACTTTTTGTTCTATAAGGTTTTATACATCCATCGGCATCTGAAACTCGAAACTTTGCCAAATTTGTTTGACACTTTGCTGACACTTGAAATTTGGTACACACATAGTGTAAATATGCAGAAACCAAAAGCAATTTGCAAAATCCAAGTATCTTCATTTTTGCAGTTTTGGTAAGGTTTTATACGTCACCGTTTTTTTAATTTTTGGACGTATATTTATGTATATTTATAAAATATTCTATTACGGTAGATTAGCCAGCACAATTACCTACAATTTAAAAACAAAAATATTTTCATCGTTTAGATCCTAAGCTACTTAACATTTTGCGTCTGTTAGCCATACTCGTACATTATTCAACATATCAACATAAAACAAAAACGTACGTGTGGGGTAAACCTTTAACTTTAAGTAAACAATTGTTTAAATTTACTGTTGCATATTTCTAATAGTATACAAGCGCCGAAGAGCGAAGCTCGCGCTCGAAAATAAAAAGTTAATCTACCGTGATGGAGTATTTTATAAATATACATATATATATTTTTCCAAAAATTAAAAAAACGGTATACATATAAAACTAGGGTGACGTATAAAACCTTACCAAAGCTGCAAAAATGAACATAATTGAATTTTGCAAATTGCTTTTGGTTTCTGCATATTTACACTATGTGTATACCAAATTTCAAGTATCAGCAAAACTTCGAACAAATTTGGCAAAGTTTCGAATTAAAGATGCCGATGGATGTATAAAACCTTAAAGAACAAAAAGTTTTGCTTTCCTGATTTTCGGCTTTAGTGTCATTATTGTATATATATATTGAACTATAGTTTTCGAAAGTTTTATCACTTTGTAATTGACATTTTTACAGCAACTTTAAAAAATTGACGTTTTATACCGTTTTTTCAACTTACGGCTTTGTTATTGCAATAGCCATTTTGTAGCTATTTTTATTACGAACAAAATCAGGTCGTAAGCTTTTTTCGTACAAAGTCATCCCGCTGAGTTATTTAAAGAAAACTACTGAAAAAAATTTTGTTCACGATTAAATCGTTAATAACTTTTTTCCTGATAAAATACTTTGTCAGCAAATTAGCCTGTTATTGTACTCATCATTTAAAGTATTCCTGTGTAGTTATTTCCGAGTTATTAAAGAAATGTCATCAACAGTAACTTTTCGGCCTCTGCCGACTGGACTACTACAATATATTACTAGTTCAAACGGTATTTGTTTCAAAAAGTCCATATTTGGGTGAATCGTATATCCACGGAGATTTTTGTCTTTTTGGCTTTCAAATATCAATAGAAATGAAAATTTTTCTATTCGCATAAAAAAAACGTGGACTTAACTTTTGGCGGTTCAATATGTTACAAAAATTTGAAAAATGTCATATTTTTCTTCCTATATAATTTTGTATCTTTTCTAGAGATGATTTTAGGCGAAAATGGAAGAACAATAGATTTGTTTTTTTAAAGAAGCGTCTTTCCAATAACTTTTTAAACCTGCTTTAAAAAATTTGATTGGATTTAATATTCACAGTTTTTCTTATTGTTTATAAGTACAAAAATTCGACCAATGTTTAAACAAGCACCAGAGCTTTTGACGGATTCGAATTTTTTCAAAAAGAGTTTGAAAGCTTGAGAACCTTTCTATATGTGATTAAATTTTCAAGTATCTAAAGGCCTTGGTTTTTGCTGTGCAAAATTTAGAAAATTTGCAAATTTTTTTTTCAAAATCTGGATTGCAAAATTATTATGCAAAATATATGGAACCGATTTTGATGAAATTTGGTGTGATGATTCTACATAACATGAAGTTTTATTGAGTCAAGTATGAAGGTCCTATAGCAAATATAAAAAACCCAAAAAAATCCCTAAAAAGTAATGATTTTTAACCCCATTTTTGGCGATTTTTTCGATTTTTACAATAATAATAATGATTCATTCGATTTGTAACTAGTCAGTTTGTTAAAAATTTCATTACAAACATTTTTTTCCTCTTCCATTTTCGCCTAAAATCAACTGTTGAAAAAATACATAATTAAATAGGAAGAAAAATATAACATATTCCGAATTTTTTTGACATAATGTTCCGCCAAAAGTTAAGCCCACGTTTTTTTTGCGTACAGAAAGATTTTCATTTCTAGTGATATTTGGAAGCCAAAAAGCCAAAAATCTCCGTGGATATACGATTCACCCAAACCAAAACAGATACCGCCTAGTCTATACTTGCATATTGCAAGTTACATAAAATCTTACTGTTCATTTTTGACTTCTGACAATATTTGACGTTTATTTTCTTCAAATGGTATGTGTGCATTTTCCTTTTCATTGCTATCGCTGACCTACTAAGGTTTGATTTTTTCCAAATGCAGGTTTTTGCTGTAATTTTCTCACTTTACTTTTCTTACACTATCCCTTTTTCCACAATTTTTCTTTGCAAATTTAACTTGTAGATTTATAATTTTAAATTCTTTTTAAACTTTCACTTGTTTTTTACAGCGTGATGTTCACGATAACCTTATATATAAACAAATGAAGTTGGAAATTTTTCAAAAACATTCTTTTTCTCTTTATAGAAATTTGTCAACCCATTTCTGAACTACACCAATAACAACGTGCTTACATAACGTTGATAAATGTCAAATGTCACAACTGAATAGAAAGGAAGCAATGCAAATTGAAAAATATTAAAGAATGATTTACAAATCTTAATTTTCATAAATAAATCTAAAGAAAAAAACTAATCTAATAAAATAGCTTCGCAATAATGTGATCCAATTTTGTTTCCAAATTTTCGTTAATTGAAAAATTAAACCGAATTAATTTATTATTTGTAAATACATACCTACTTAACTATGTACTTATTAAATAGAAGATAAACACATTTTTTTCCTGAGCTTAATATTGTTATTTCAGTAGTTTGTTCTTATAGTAATTGTTACTTCATCAAATTTTAATTATTTAAATGAATTTCACTATTAACGTAATAACTTTCATATTTCTGTAGGAGTTTTTAGAATTCACAATGGTGAAGCCCAAATTTAATTTCCAACAATTTTTCCTTGGAATGAAAATTTCAAAAATTTATTCTAGGCAAAAAATCTATAAAGTGTACACTATGTATAATGCGTCATGTCTCATTACATCTTCATGAAATGAGTATTGAATTAGTATTTTATATATTTAAATGCAAGGACCCGATATGCGTATTAAAATAAGAGTGTCAATAAGGAAATCTTAATATACTTAGTTTCCTTGATGTGTGAGAATTAACATAAAATATGTAGTAATAAATGGATGAATGCACATACATAAATATATATGTAATTCTTAAGACATCATATGACAAAATTGAACTTTGTATATTAGTTACGAGTATCTTCATCATTAGATATTTCCAAGAAATGTTTATTACACTAGCACTTAGTATTTTGTGGAACTGCAAAACCAGTGAATATATTTTCATTTATATCAAATAATTTTCATGCCCTCAAATAGTATAACAAGAACGGAATAGGTCTTGATGTTCTAACTGAGCCATCTTCAGTGCTTTAAATAATAGAAAAAAATAAGAATATGTATGTAGGAGATAATTAAAAAAATAAAAACAATATTTAAAAACAAAGAAAAAAAAAGAAAAGAAAGAAAAAGAGAAAAACAAATAAACAGAAAGACAAACACATTAAAATCATTAGTTAAATTGTTGAACAAAGCTGCACAATAAGAAAATGATAAATGAAAGAAAAGCATAATATACTGGGTGTTATTAGTTGATTGCCATTTGATAAATTTATTAATAATGCTATTGTAAATTATCTTTTATTAGTTCCCTTTTTGTCTTACCACAAACCTAGGTACATATTTTAAAATTTGTTTTGAAGATGACAATCAAACATGTTATAGTTTTCATTAAAAAAAAATAAATATAACTTATTTTTTTACTGTGTAGGTTTGTTCAAATATTTACAAAATAATTTTAATGTGTTTGTTTTATAAATATTTTAAAACGTTTCTTTATTTATAGCCCTGAAGAGTATTTTAAATGAAAACGAAAAGTTGGCTTAGTCAGAAAATCAAGACTCTTATCTTCTTGTGCCGTTTAGACTATTCATTCTTTTTTATACGAAATATTCCATAAGAATAGAAAATGTAATCTGATATATCCAAAGTAGTTTTGCTTACGGATTATTAAACATTCTTAATGAAACATTTAAAGTTGCTTAGTCACTAAATAGTTTGGCAAAAATTATGCAACAATATAATACCACGATTTATAAACAGTGAAAGTTTAATATACAGAGTGTTGTCAGGATACAGTACCAGTAGCAATTTCCAACTAAAGTATTTTATCGGTTAGAGTATGATAATTATTAAAATTAGATCATACCGGGTAAATTCTGCTCCCTTCCATTCCAGGAAGCTGTATTCCATTAAAAAGAAACACCCTGTGTAAGGGATGTTACTATAAAATTTAAAAAAGTGTAAAGGGCAACTAGAACTTAAGATCTAAATTAATTTAGAATATGCTAACTATTTAGTTCTTCATTAAAAAAATATCTCGGAAATCAGTGTGCCAGAACCACTTGCCAAAATTTGTTATTAAAAAATTTCCTGAAAAAACTTCAGAATCATATATACTGTGAGGAGGACAAATTTCGTTTGATTTCAAAAATGAAGTCGTCTATGTGAACTACAAAGAACTTTCTACAGATACTAAATAACGAGCGTTCAAATAAAAACGTGGTCGAAGTTACCTCTGACACATTGGACGTAGGGAGTAGCTTATAACGACCAACTTAAGCTGTATAGCAGCTGTCAGTTTCAATAACGTTAATGACTATATAACTTTATTTTAAAGAATAATCGTGATAACAATAACAAACAATTAAAGGAGCTGCGGAAAGTGTCCCCCTCCTTGTTCCAAGCACTTTTCACACCTGTTCCTCAAAGCATTAAAGACATTTTCTAAGATGCTCGGGGTATCGTTAATTTCACGAATCTTGTCTATAAGTCGAGCCTGCAGATGGTTTAAATCGGGAATAGGCAGTTCAAAAATAGTGTTTTTAAGGTAAGGCCACAAAAAGAAATCACACGCCGTAATATCACATGACCTCGGTGGAAATTCATGTTCAGCATTGAGACTTATTAGTCGATTTTGGAAAACTTCCCTCAACATATTCATCGTCTCGCCTGCTGTATGTGCCCTTGCGCCATCTTGTTGAAAGTAAAAGTTTGTAATTTCGTTTTCTTCCAGCTGGTTAACAAAAGGAGCGATAATTTCTTCTCTATACCTTTGCACAGTAAGAGTACCATTAAAAAAAATAGGTCCATAAATCCTCCTTCGGCTGAGAGCACACCAAACTCCAATTTTTTGAGCGTGTAGAGGGCCCTCGACAAAAAAGTTACCTGGTTTTTCAGAAGACCACATTCTCATATTCTGTGAGTTTACGTAACCACTTAAATGAAACCAGGCTTCATCAGAGAAAAAGGTGATATTGTGAAGTTCACCGTAGTTGTTTAAAAACCATTCACAAAATACAGCCCGTCGCGGAAAATCAACTTCATGAAGTTCTTGCTGACAAGTTAAAACGATAGGAGAACAAACGCAAATCTTTTTTTAACACTGTGTGGCAGGTACCGACTGATACTCCCACCATTTGTGATAAAACACGTACAGAAGTTCTTGGCGCATTTTCCATTATTTGTTGGGCATTTTCTTTTAATTCTTCAGTCCGCTTTTTAGGTCGGCCGCTTCCTTCTTTTCTTGTTACACTGCCCGTTTCACGAAAAACATTAACACAACGCTGAACTGCACTTTGAAAAATTTTGTACTCAACAACGCCGGGAAATTGATTTTGAAATTCTATGAAACATTCCTCAATAGAATTACTTCCATATTCCATCAATCTTGCGTCCATTTCTAAAGTAGGACTCTATGATAAACACTTTTTGTTCTTGAGAAAACACCATTTTAAACGCTTTTTAAAACGAAAATATTCAAATTGATAGCGGCGATATAGCGCTTTGACAGAGGACGTTTAAGTTCATTTGCTATACGCTACGCCCTACGTCCAAATTTTCAGAACCAACTTGACCACGTTTTTATTTGAACGCTCGTTATTTCTTTTACGAGTAGTTTCCAAAATATCGATTTGGGAAGCTTTAAATGAATTGTTTTGGATTTAGTTCAGTATAAAAAATATCAATATTGCCTAGTCTAGTTCAGACTAGATTATACGCGCAGAAGGATTGTTTGATAAAAAAATTATGTGTGTGCATGATACAATAGAAATATTTTCGTATTATCTTTTAAATTTATTTTATCCTTCACTCGTTGTCAAGTCACCACGATACCACGATACAGTTTAGAATTGATCAGTAGTGGGAATTTAATATCGGGATTCCCAAAACTGTTCTTTAATTGGACACACTGTACATGATCAGTTAAATTAAATTACGCCAATAATTGCATTGCACCTTTCAATAAACACCTTTTATTGTTTCAGGAACCCTATAAATCATATATTATAACCGAAACAATAAATATACAAAAACTAATGATCTCTTCATTAAAATGGGTTGCACCGTTCACCGTAAATAACTTCTGTGACTACTCTAGTGGCTATATCAAAGCCGCGGTATGTCGAAATAGTAGAAAAACGAAAGTAAACCTATAATCTAAAGATGCGAATAGTCGTGAGGAACCCCCGTGGTTTCAGACATTAGGAATGGAAAACGAAATGGTCATTATTTCAGTGTTCTTTCTTAATAGAAGGTAAAGATGATGAGGTAGGTACTTGATCGATAAAACTGTATTAATTGTTATATAATAACGAAATATCTTCAGAACAAGACGATACTGTTCTAAAAATTTTGCAAGAAGTAATTAATGAATGGTGAAGATAAAAGCAACGACCTATAAGAAATAAATAATGAAATAGTTGTTTGATTTTTGTTTCAGTATTTGTGATCTCCTTTCTGTTTGTAAGTTATTATAGTTTCTTTTTAATCCATAAAGACAGTTAGTCTTTTCCAAGAAGATATTTTTTTATATATTATTTCTAATAAAGCTATTTGCATAATTAAATCCTTTAATAAGAAGTTGTTAATATGTATCCACATTCAGTCCACATGAAATATTTTCAATGCAACACTTTTTTCCGGAAAACCCCGAAACAGGTCGATTTTGCTTGCTGTATAGATATTCAACAAGAAAAGCATACAAAAATTGTCATCTATCATTATCTCGAGAATTACCTCTAATTTAGGGAACCAGCATGCA
Source organism: Anoplophora glabripennis (assembly GCF_000390285.2). Lineage (NCBI taxonomy): Eukaryota > Metazoa > Arthropoda > Insecta > Coleoptera > Cerambycidae > Anoplophora > Anoplophora glabripennis. The sequence goes on from NW_019416288.1 coordinate 1,026,502, forward strand.
TACCGAGCGCTAGCCAATTGTCTTCCATTGGACATGAAGTAGGTTTCTGAAAATGTGATCAATAATCCAATTTATTCGCCTTTTTTGACTCTTGATATGGATGCTTTCAACTGAGCTTTGTTGCACTCAATATGTTTTTGGGCACTTTGAGTATGATTACTCCTGGGTCACAATATCCCCGTTTTCGTGATTTTGCTTTCGCCTACAATTAGTTTTAAGTTCTTCCAAAAATATGGGAGCTTCTAGGAACTTGCTTTAGGCCTTCTGTGGGTACGTATGGGTTTGGAACCTTCTAAGAGCCTGTACCACCTAGGATCTTCACCATGGTTGGCATGGTTAGACAATGCCTAGGTGGTTGGGGCTCTAGAACTGAAGTCTAAGCTAGAAGCAATGTTCTTCTAAAAATATGGGAGCTTCTAGAAACTTGTGTAGGCCTTCTGTGAATATGTACGGGTTTGGAAGTATCTTGGAGCTTGCTGTATGCCGTGGGATCTTCAGCCCATGGTTGGGGCTCTAGAACTGAGGCCTAAGTCGGAAGCAATGTGCTCGCAGAAATTTGTACAAAATTATAGTACTGTTTTGAATTGTAGGAAACAACAAGAGTCCTAAATACTAAGAAATTATATCAATAATGATAAAATACTTCCAAGATATGGGATGTTTGATGAACTACAAGTTGCATTTCCTTCATTCACATCTGAATTGGTTTCCTGAAAATCTTGGAGATTGTAGCGAAGAACAAGGCGAACGATTTCATCAAGATTTGAAGGTTATAGAACAGCGATATCAAGGAAGATAGGATGAAAACATGATTGCCGATTTTTGTTGGTTGTTAAAAAGAGGAACGAAAAATAGAAGGACTAAGCGAAAGTGTAGACCTTTGCGTAGATCCTTTGAATAAAAGAGAACACGTTATATCAACAAAAAGAAAATGATTTTTAAATATCGTTTTCTTTTGTTTAGAAAGTAGAGTAAGTTTATTGCATTCTCAATCTTCTAGGCTGTTATCTCTCAGTACAAAAAGTAGATGGATAGATGGGTGGATGGGTGGGTTTTATAGGTGGTACAGGTGGATGAATAAATATGCGGATTCATGCATGAGCGACTGGATAGAAAGATGTATGAATTCAAAAATGAGTGGGTGGATAAAAAGATGGATCCATCCAAATGACGTTCTTTGTGAATTTTGAACTGTTTTTTGAATTTTCCCGAAAACTCAGACCAGTTGGGCCAAATCTGAAGGCAGATTTGGATTCAGCGGAAAAAAATACATGGAAATACATGGGTCTGAATACCTGATTCGATCCTTTTTTTGTGGATCTGTTGTGTCACCAAATAAACACAATTTTAATACTACCATTAATACCATTAATATTAACACATATCAAAATCATGGGACCAATTACAAATCTTTTGAATCGTTTCAGTATATGAACTGATCCATACCAGCAAAAAGATATCCGGATGATTATTATTAATAGAGATATAACTATTTGTAAAGATCATGTTCAAACGGTTCAATAATATACCCGTAATTTTTTTGTGCATTATTTTACCTCCTACTGCATCATACCTTTCATTCAGCGTATTACAACATTATGATATCATTTTAAATATTTGTTTAAGATTAATACGCTACTATAAAAGCAAATTCATTTTGATTAATACTCTACGAGATATATTAGCTCACCGTCAAGTGAATGGTGCATCAATCGTTAACAAGTCAATCACATTTATATTCATTAATCAGATTCTGGATGCTAAGGTAGTACTGGTTTTGAATATTATATATGTTGCACGGATTACCTAGTATTTTTTTATAGTAAATGAAAGTTCTTATATTTTAAATTTAAAAATATTGCGAAAACATCTTGAAAATATAGAGTGGACAGTTATGTGGACATTAGGGTGGCTCAAAGTAAACGAATATTTTTTTCGTGTCTCTTGTGAAAATATGTTAGTTTATCATGTTTTAAGAGCCCCCTCAAAAAATCAGCTCAAAAAAGATTTGTTTAGAGGTCGCTCAAGATTTTTAAATATTTCCAAAATCGTCAAAAATTCAGTTCAGCTTTTTTAATTTTTTTTCTCGTTATTTTATCATTTTCTAGGTTGAAAAAAATCTCGATTCTGAACATTTCAAATCGATATTTTAATTTCCAAAGGTCACTCGTAATTTTTTTAACTTTAAAAGTAGTGTACCTAAAATGTTTTCGAGCGACCTCTAAAAATAAATATCAACGAACTAATATTTTTTTTATTGAATTTTATGAACAAAAGAATAGAAATAAATCACGAGACACTATGACATAATGAAATATGTTTGCGGCGTTTGCAATGCCGATTTTTGAGATGGGCGAAGAACTTTCCGTTTTTGGAAAATTTTTATTTTCGAAAACTTTCCGGCAAGATATTTTAAAGCTTTAGGCCGTCCGTCCTTTGGATGCTTTTTTCTCCGATTTATTTTCGTCAGAAATCGGACAGATAATTTTGTCAAATTTCGCCCATGTGGTATCGTCCACTGGATAAGTTTTTGCTTTACGTACATACTGATTTATCAAATTAGCATATTATAATTATTAATAATAATGTGGGTGATTTTCTTTTGGAAAATAGTTATTTTATCCGGTTTCTGAAGAATCCAATTCGGAAGAAATCGCATTCAAAGAACGACCGGCCTTAGGAAATTTTCTTTGAAAGTTCGTAGGAAAAATTTCTAAGAAAGTTTCCGATACGTAATTCCAGTAAAAGCAGTCTTGAAAGTCTATCTTCGTAGGAAGGTAACCGATCAAGTTTGGTTTCTAGTTCATAAAACTATGAAGATATTCGCATAAAATATTTGGCACAATTATTTTCCGAACCAGAAAGTAATATTCTGGAAATTTTGGAATACCATAAAACGTTTATTTTCTTGACCCTGCAGTCAATATCAAAGCGAAACATATTTGAATGAATATGAAATTGACCTTCTTTCTTACCAATTATGGAATGAAAAAAGATGTGAGTGAAACATTTTATTCGTACAGTACTGATGTAAGACAAATGATTTTTCCAATAGTTCTTATTGGAAAGCTTAATTGAAAATGCCAGCAATATCTTTGTGCGAGGGTTTTTTTCCAAATAAAAAAACCACGATCTTGCTTTCAATACCTACAACAGATTATGTAAAAGAAGTTTTACATTGCATTCTCATGAAACTAAGACGAAATAAATTAACAGTTGAAAGAATAGTATAATTAGGTTTTGTTAAGTAGAATTTGAAATATCTTAGAATACGATTTTCTTCAATACGAATATAATGAAAATGATATGTCAAATATGTCAGACTCGGGTAATGGAAATGAAATTGAAAATATTAGAAGTGAGAGCATAGAAATAGAGACATATAGTTTGGTCGAAGACAAAGTTAATAGATACTTATAATGATTCCATTAAACAATTTAATATAGATACATTTTGAGACAGATGCAACAGTAGAAAAAAAGTATCAAATGAAAGAAATGGAATTAATGTAATTTTTGAGTCGAGTCGTTTTGATTTCTGAAATATACAGGGTATACCATTTAACACTCCTGCTGCCAATATCTCCGAAATGAAGAAATTTATTTTCGTTCCAGAAATTGCTGGTGTTAGGTTTCTCGAATAACTTCAAATTATAGTTATAACTGTTAATTCAAATCTTTCTGTACAGATGGCGTGGCAATACTAAAGAACTTTTTAATCCCTGGAACGTGGAAATGCATCTGAAAGATCGTTAAATTTTGAGTAATTTTTGTAATATGAAGTTTTTCCTTATATTTTCTTGTTTTCAAGATATGTCGACTTCAACATGCAATGTATGATGTAACAGGAAAATCTATTATTCACACTGAGACAATAAATTATAAAAAAACGAATGATCAACTACAGAAAAAAAAATTGTACAAGTGCAAATCTTATAAGGGGGCAGAGACGAAACGTATTTTATCAAATGTTATTAAAAAAGGTGGATCATGTCATTTGTTTAAAATAAAACATGTATGACAGATGACACATATTAGTTTTCCCATAATTACAGTTTTGTCAGTTTGCGTCTTTCAATTTAACTATACCTACTAGTTATAAGATTTACAATTGTTGTATAATTTTTTTTCTGTAGTTGATCATTTGTTTTTTATAATTTATTGTTTGTTAGTTACTTAGGTGGTGTGAATAAAGTCATTATAACAATATTTTAAAAGAAGATTTTGTCTCGGTGTGATTTATATAAAATAATAGATATTCCTGTTACATCATACATTGCATATTGAAGTCGACATGTCTCGAAAACAAGTAAATATTAGGAAAAACTTTATATTACAAAAATTACCCAAAATGTAACGGTGTTTCAGATAGACTGCATTTCTACATTCGAGGGATCAAAAATTTTTTTAGTATCGCACGTCATCTATACAGAAAGATTTGAACTAATAGTTCTAATTACAATTTGTAGCTATTCTAGGAACCTAACAACCGCTGTTTCCGGAACTAAAATAAATTTCTTCATTTCGGAGATATTGGCAGCGGGAGTTTTAAATGACACACCCTGTATATGTGTTAACATTTTTAAAAGAGTACAGCAGTTCTGGTATTTTTGGAAAGCTCTCGATATGACCAACCTAAAAATTATGAATTTTTTTTTAAGGTGTTTATAAATTTTGGTAATCTTCACTTGAAAATTCCCGTAGATTTTAATGAATTGGGAACTTTCTCATCTCCATTTTTTTTTAATTCATAAGCAATTCTGAGAAACCTAGAATCAAAAATAAGTTTTTTGAAATCTGTTGACGTTTTAAATACATGTTTGATCTTTACGTTTAACGTTCTCCGGACGATATTCCTTAATATCTTATTCTTCACCAGGAGGTGAAACCTCGCAACACCCTGTACAACTCACGTTCAGCGAAAACGGTACTGGTATAATTTTATTTTTATGATTCATTCATTCATTTCGTACGCTTCACAGACCACTGGCTGCGTTTCCTAATATTTGAGGTTTGATCTGCTAGCAGACACCGTTTCCTCGAAATTAAATTTAGATTACTGTGTTTCTCGGTTAAGTTTAAGCAATTAGAATTACTGTCATCTCAAAATCATTATTACATAACCGATCCGATGTACCCGGCAATGTTTCAACATCTATGAACTTACAAATCTAGTTCAAGTTTGCGTTATAATTTTGCTGCAATGTAACAGATCTGTAATTTGAAGAAAAAAAATCGATCAAAGGAGAGAGATCTTGTATTTAAGTTATGTCATTTATGTTTGCTCTAGAATCATTCGGTAATAATTTTTTCCAAATTTTTACAAGACTATTTTGTCCTTGATATACTTAAGCAATATAAAAAGTATATTCATCTCAGTTTTTATTTGATGTTACATTACGTTATTACATTAGGGATTTTTGGCAACTACGATTTGGTGCCAGTTGGGTCAATAATTGGTGTTTTTGAAATTTTAAAGTGAAGACACATTTAACAAAAAATGGTTTGCTTAATCGTAGCTTCCAAAAAGTCCTGTACTTGTAGAACAGTTTTAAATAGACAACTTGCTGATGTTTTAAATTAAAACCTGTTTTACATTTACCAATTTTTCCCATATACCTTTTAATTTAGCCATTGTGTGCCAATAAACTTGATAATTCAGGTATTACAATCAGCAGGTGCTGACATATTTAAAACACTACTCAAAGCTGAAGCATATAATGATTTACATGACTTTGTTAAAGTAAAAAATAAAAAATATATAATTGTAGATTGATCGATATACTGCAGAACATTTCATTGAGAAGAAAATCTAAAATTTACAGCGTCACGAATTCTTTCGCTGGCCATTTCACTTTAACTGGCTTTAATTGCCGACGTTCATTGAAAACAACCGAGAAGCAGTACATCAATCTAGATACCCACGGCTACAGAAACATCTGCTAGAGCTTCCGCCGTAGCCTGCTGAGATGTCCCGCATTCCTGATTAAAATTCAGAGACGTAACTAGACCTTTTCTATGGAAGGCAGCTATGACTGCAATGAGAACGCGTTTTTTGAAACATCGGTAGGAGGAGCGGACGATAATGAAAAATGAAGCTTTTAGTTTGTCAACAGAGGTAAGTAAATAAATTAAAGTTTATTAAAATTGATTTTCCATTAAAACATCAGCTTTGAACTACATTTTTAGTGTTATTAACCAGTATATACAAAGCTTTCATAAATGATAACGAGCCACGTGACCAGTAGTTTTGTTTGGAAATGTAATTTTATTTCCTTCATGTTCCCAATTAAATTATTAAAACAATAAGATCAAGATTACATTAAAATGCAAGATACTGTTTCATCGGTCGTTATTGGTGTAATTTTTCACGAGATAATATTCAACCAATCACTGATCGCAAACGTTATATTGGAATCGAACGTTACACCCAAGTCTCGAAATGTTTCCCTGTTTAAAATTTGCTCATTTATATTATAATTATATAATGTTTTCGTGGTTTTTGTGGTGAATGTCATGACACAACATTTCTGTACATTCAAGTTTAAATTGTTATTAGTGGACCACTCATATATTTTCGATAAATTTTACTGTAATTTTAGGCGATCTTCAGTACACGCAATACTAGAAAAAATCTTCAAGTCATTCGCATACATCAGACAGGGGACATCCAAGTCATCCAAGTCAATATTAAAGAAAAGAGAACCCAATATGGACCCGTGAGGGACACCAGATGGAGTAATGTATTGGATAGACTTGTGACCACGATAAGAAACATATTGTAGTATAACAACCCCGGGTTCGATCGAAAAAAATATAAACGTAGTTGTGGCCAAAAATATGTGATCGTCATAAGGAATACCTACGTTGTATACATCTATTTTTTTATTGACCGGAAGGCGCTGGCTACTAACTTTAAAGAGGGGAAGTATGGTTTAATGTTATAAAACAAAAGCAGAATAAATACCTAACTTTATTATTTACGTACAACAATCTTCAAATTAAACATGTGACAAATAGAAATAACAACAAAAACATTAATAACCATTTAACATAAAATGAGAGTGCCAGGCTCACTTAGAGCTTCTGTGGGGAAAGAGCATGGCAGAGAAACCTACGATCGTTGCTCTAACTACCCAAATATAAATACAAAACAACCGCTAACAAAAGGCATAAATTAAGATACTTTGCTAATGATAATTAATTAAGACCTGACTTATTTAATGTGTCACTAAATATCACCTCACTCGAATCAAACATACCAGGGACCGGAAGCTATAGTTGAGATTTCGGAAGATCTGTTTTAGCGATTCTTTTTTTGTATTTAGTGAGCACAAGAAATGTTTTTTTACTTGTTTTCCGAACAACGTAATCATGACAAAAACAAGTTAGATGTGAAACAAAGGAGTTGTTATTGCAATATCTGGGCAGTCACGATAATATATATATACATATTTTAACATATAGTAAATAATGAGCAATCGTTAATAATAACACAGGCCAACAAGGAAAAAATTCCAGAGATCAGACACCACGTTTCCGAAGGCATTTGGCGCGCTCAATCCGAATCTGGCCTCAGAATTGATCCATCACCCTAGGTTTCCGAGATATTCTAACGTAAATGTGCAAAAAACACGTATTTTTGCTACTTTCAAGGTTATGTAACTTGGCGAAAAAATTTTTTTTCTCAAAACTGAAACTACTATCTTTCCCCTTCAAAACGCATTTTTTTATTTGTAAAAAGCTTTATTTTTCGCGGAGATATCGTCGATTAAAGATGATTAGTATAGCTTCCTTATTAAACCATGGCTATAGCACAATATCACTAGCCTTAGAGGGCTCGCAGCGCTTAGTGTTATGGGGATATAGGGCTTGGGATTAACCTTCCAGACATATAGGGCTTGAGGTTAACCTTCCTGACGATTAGGGCTCGCAGCGCTTAGTGTTATTGGGTTATAGGGCTTGAAGTTAACCTTCTTGACGATGAGGGCTCGCTCCGCTTAGTGTTGTGGGGTTATAGGGCTTGGGGTTAACGTTCCTAACAATTAGGGCTAGCAGCGCTCAGTGTTATGGGGTTAGCCATGATGTAATAATATAGCCATACTGGTCATCTTAAATTGACGATATCCCCGCGAAAAATAGAGCTTTTTCCAAATAAAAAAATGCGTTTTGAAGGGGAAAGATAGTCGTTTCCAATGATGTTTTCAGTTTTGAGAAAAAAATTTTTTTCGCCAAGTTACATAACCTTGAATATAGCAAAAGTACGTGTTTTTTGCACTTTTAGGTTAGAATATCTCGGAAACCTAGGGTGAGGGATCAATTCTGAGTCCAGATTCGGATTCAGCGCGCCAAATGCCTTCGGAAGCGAAGTGTCTGATCTCTGGAATTTTTTTTTTAATTTTGTCGGCCTGTGTAATTGTAACAATTTTACGTTAGAAAAATATACGCCCCTGAGCATAAGACAATGGCGGCTAAACATACAAAGAATTATTATCATGAAACATCTATAACCATCACAATCATAAGATTACATAGAGCAATTTACAACAAAGTACTTAGAGAATAATTACCTGCTAACTAATACCGGTTAAACACTTCGTCTTGCTCCCATCTCCACACTGTTCTCACTTCCACTATCTAGGCTTCCTTCCAGAATTCCCCACCTAAGCGTTTGTTTTTGCGCTTCCTTCTACCAACTGTCAATATTACGTTTTCATTATTATGTAACACCCACGTAACAGGTGACGTCGAAATTGATACGATAAGTATGGTTTTGCACAATACTGACACCTACCAGATAGGTAGGATTTAAAAAAAATTAATTAAGGTGTTGAAGATACCGTAGTGGTTCAATTTGAACAGTAGCTTTTTATGATCAAGTCTGTCGAATGCCTTGAAGAAGTCAGTATATATGACATCTGTTTGAAGGTGTAAATCAGTGGTTGTGGCAATATACTGAGTTACACACGTTAGATTTGTTACAGTTGAATGACCTGAAACCATGTTGTTGAGGAGATAAGGCGCCGTTTACACGGTTATATAATGGTATATAGTAGAAAAAGTACATAGTAGAACTAGGTTGAAGATGCTAGGGCGTTCCTTAAGCAATTTTTCATTTAGGCAGCTTCATTTTTAGGAAACAGAGAGTTAAAATTATAATAAAGAATTTTTCTCAATAACTTTGTTCTTTTAAGATATCGCACAGATTTTTATTTTACGCCGACACATCTTTTGTATAATCTTGATAAAAAAGTAGTAACGTGACTTGGTTTACGATGTACGAGTATTGTAACTTTTTTTAGATTTTATATTTATAACTTTCCGTTTAAACTTTCCAGTTTCATGCGAACGAAATAACATAATATCTGTTTAGGAATAGGGCTATTTCTCCTATTTCTGGAAATACAGTTATTTCGGTTATTATATTAGAAAGAATGAACTGAACTGAATTCGAAATGTTCAAGTCAAAAAGCCCGTGCGCGGCCGAGAGCGACGTACACGCGCATGCGCGGGCCCGGCGCTCCTCCTGCCGCGTGCAATCCGTTCATTAACGTTAAGTATTACTGCTGCTAGCGTATTTATTACATGAACTAACAATGTAAAACTTTTTGGAAACAAAGTTTAACCTTTTGCCACACATTGGGCTCTTGCGAGGCGTAGTATCTTCATAAGCGAGGCCTAGACTTAAGGTGTTTCAAAGTAATAAGTATAATAAACAAAATAGTAATATAAGCCACCATTTAACACAATGCATTTGTCGCAAACCTTGTGGAAGGCTTAGCAATGTCATTATATACTAAAACTTTTATCTGAAACTTTTTTTGAAAGAAATATATCTAGAAAATTCGTGTGAAATGATCCATACTAGAAGAACTGTGCTTCGAAATGTACACACGATCACAGTTATTTGCACCTATTTGAATTTGGACCCTTGTAATCTTTTACGTAATACGCCACTGCTAAACTCGAAATTTGTCTGCGCGTACCCCGATGCGAATGAAGTCGACTACGCCCTCCGATGTGACCTTTCAGTGCATATGTGGATACTTGACCCCTGGTTGCAGTTCACGTGAGACGGACACCGTTGGCCTCAAACCCATTTCTTCGTATCTAATCGGATTACGGCTATTGTAATTCGTCGGTGCCTCTTGACCAGAGGCCTTGCAATTATTTACCACACGCATTTTTGTTGTCCCTTCCTCAAACAGAATGTGGGCCTGGGGCGGATGATGGAGAACCAGGAAGTGACTATTCAGCATCCAACGTAAGTTCGCAGTTTCAATTAACTATTGTTAAAAATTCGGAGATATAAGTATCACGGTATGATTAAATTATTAAGTAGATTGCATTTCAGGTAATCTTGGAAGTAGGAGTTCCTGCCACTCCTAAGTCTAATACGGGTAAATTATGACGATAATGCAAACATATGTATATAACAAAATCTGAGTCAGTTTTTCAGCAAGGATGTTACCAATTGGAAAAACGATAAAAGGAATAAAAAATTTTTTGGTGTTTGAAACGCCAACTTATACAAAGTATATTAGAAATATAAAATCCCCTTTAACAATGAATGTTGGGAACTGTTTTCTTTATGTTTCAAAAATATTGTTATCTCTTTAGGTGTATAGTTTAGTTTTAGCCTGTGTGTGAAAGATCATCATTAACTGACTTTTGTAAACACTTCCTTTTATGGGTAAAAAGTAAACTGATAGGGTAGAGGAACGCACCAGGGAACGCCCCTCGTGCTCAAGCAACCCAAAGATGGCTAAATTTCATAGAAATTAGTTGTTGGTTAGTTGGTTCGAATATCTACTCATTTTTCCCAGGTATACAGGGTGATTCATTAATAATGGGACAGAGCCTAAGGGCATGTTGCTGACCTCAAAATAGAGCAATTAAGCCAAATATGCCTTATCCAAATGTTGTTCCTTTTCGATCTACAGGGCGTTAAAGTTGAAAAAATATTTTCGATTTTTTTAATTATCTTGAGCATCTTTGAATGGATTGTCTTGAAAGTTTGTACACCTATGTTTTCTGAGGTGGTAATTACGGAAATGGTAACTATTTTGCAATCACATCTAGGATGCGCTAGTTGTAGTGTTCCGTCGAAGTAAACATATGTCAAACTTTTTTGTCCTTCAAAAATCTGAATTTCCAATAAGAAATTATTAAACTACGTTCAATTCTGAATAAAAAAGATATACCTGTTAAAAATCGATAAACTTAACCGTTTTCGAAATAAGAACGATTTACTATTTCTTTACAAAATTATTTGTTTGAACGTACGCCTTTAAATAAGATGACTTAATTACGAATTAAGACAAACACAGTAACAACTGAAAATTTTATTATGCTTAAGTCTAATTACAAAAGATTCTCAAAGTGGCGACCATTGTTTTCAATACATTTTTTTATTCTCTCGTTAAAATTTTGTCTGACACTGAATAGACTTCTTTGTTGGTCTCTGATAATGTTAACAGATTCTTGTATTTTTGCCCACAGCTCTTCTCGAGTATGTATAACATCTTTATAAACTAAAGATTTAACGTTACCCCAGAAATAAAAATCTAGGGGATTTAAATCAGGGCTACGCGCAGGCCAAGGCACTTCGCTGCCGCGACCAATCCAACGGTTTCGAAAACTTATATCAAGATATTCTCTTACTGGTCGGGAGTAATGTGCGGGAGCACCATCATGCATAAACCAAAAGGTTTGCCGTAAATTTAAGGGGATATTTTCAAGAACGAGTGGCAAGTCATTTGTTAAAAAATTTAAATAATTTTCTCCATTAAGTGGACGGGGTAACACAAATGGTCCCAAAATGTTATCGGAAAGTATTCCACACCAAATATTTATTGAGAATTCATGCTGAAAATGTTGTTCTCGTGGCAAGTGAGGATTTTCCAGTTCCCAGGAATGGCTATTTCTCCAATTAAATACACCGCGCCGGGTAAATGTAGCTTCGTCCGTAAACAATATTTTATTATAAAATGTAGGGTCAGCATTTTGTTGCCGACGAAGAAACTGTGCGAACCGAAATCTACCAGGAGGATCTTGTGGCATCAACTGTTGAACCGGACGAAAATGGTAAGGATACAATTTTTCTTTGTGGAGTATTCTGAAGACGGAAGGCTGACTTACACCAGTAGCTGATGAAATTCGGCGTGTGCTTGTTTGCGTGTTTTCGGCAATTCGCACTAAAACATCCTCTTCTTGCTCCGCCGCTAATACTTTAGGCCTTCCAACGTCTCGTTTAGGGCGAAATGATCCCGTTTCTCCTAATCTGTCGTACAACGTCTTGAAAAGCTTGTGGTTAGGTTGTCTGTTATTTGGATATAACTCCAAGTACCTCGCTGCTGCATGACGACCACAATAATTTTCTTGGGCATACACACATACCATGTTTCTCATTTCAACAAACGAATAATCATTATGACGCGGCATTTTAATGAAAAAAATCACAAACGAAGAAGAACTAAACTGTCTAGTATTTATAAGTTGCTTAGAATTGACATAAATAATACATGACATTTCATTGACAGCGGCCTACTTCATTTAAGTCATCTTATTTAAAGGCGTACGTTCAAACAAATAATTTTGTAAAGAAATAGTAAATCGTTCTTATTTCGAAAACGGTTAAGTTTATCGATTTTTAACAGGTATATCTTTTTTATTTAGAATTGAACGTAGTTTAATAATTTTTTATTGGAAATTCAGATTTTTGAAGGACAAAAAAGTTTGACATATGTTTACTCCGACGGAACACTACAACTAGCGCATCCTAGATGTGATTTGCAAAATATTTACCATTTCCGTAATTGCCACCTCAGAAAACATAGGTGTACAAACTTTCAAGACAATCTGTTGAAAGATGCTCAAGATATTTAAAAAAATCGAAAATATTTTTTCAACTTTAACACCCTGTAGATCGAAAAGGAGCAACATTCGGATAAGACATATTTGGCTTAATCGCTCTATTTTGAGGTCAGCAACATGCCCTTAAGCTCTGTCCCATTATTAATGAATCACCCTGTATATCTAGATAAAATTATAAATGGATCTATAGGGTGATTCAGTAGTAATGTTATTAATTTTAGCTACGTATTCTGAAGGCCTAATAAAGACAGAAAAATCGAAAAAAAAATGTTCTCAACATTAATAAGGTAGATATACGTACTACAAACTGAATTATTAATTGATAATACTGAAAACTCACAATCAATTATAAAACGCAGTGACTAAATTGTATAATCTAACACTGGAAAAGAATTATCTATTATCCTTATACATTTGTTTTTATTAACAAATTAATTAATTAAAACAAAATAATATTTGCTAACATTTAAAATGTAAAAGAATATCATTCACACATGTGTCTAGAGATAAAAAGCTGTCTTTATTCGATTCGGTTTAAATAATGACTTGAAATTTGCTTTTAAGCGTGTTCTACTCATTTTTCTCTATCTTCCCTTAAAATTAATGACGTTATGACTGAATCACCCTGTATATTTCTGCATGTGACAACAATAAACTAGCTATTACATTAGCAAAAAAAAACAGATCATACATATTATGAACTCTAATATTTCCATTTTTATTGACATTTTATGTAGCAAAAACGCATACATACTTGAAGAATTTATTTCTTTGAGTTTATAAATAAATCAATAGACATTGTACTTTTATTTATGGTAATAAAATGCTCGCCGATATATGTATTAAAATAGAAATTAAACATAATTTACATAGTTAACTTCGAGGCATTGAACGTGAATGAAAACTTGACGAAACAAAATTGTTTCATAAAATAATTCATCTGGAAATATTGTCAAAAGTACAGTAAAAATACTGTTGATATATTCTACATCTAGTATCTGTCTAGAGATAAAAAGTAATATTGATTAAGAAAATTATGGATATACAGGGTGATTCAGAACAAAATTTGGGAATAGATGCGGCATGAGAAATGGAGTCAATATCATAAAAAAAATTGTAAAATAATTTGCGAGAAAGAAATTATTGAAATTGTAGTACTTACAAGTATTACGTCGCTGGACGCAATATGCTTGGGGCGCCACGTGGCCTCAGCGACTCTGAATACTGAAATCTGATTTTACAATCGTCGCTGCGATAGTGTTTACAATAGTTTTTTTAGTAGTTATTGAATTCTTTCAAGTTTTTGTCCGTTTTTATTACACTTCGTTTTGTGTAAGGTCAGGTTTTACAGCGGACCAGTTTCCAGCGCCGTGCAGAAATGTATTTTTAAATCATTTTGAAACTGCCCTTTTTGATTTTTTTTTACAAAATTGTATTTGTAAGAGTCCAATAAATCAATTTTTTTTCGATAAGTTCTGAATCTCCTTGTATAAACAAAATTCGTCACAACCTACCTATGTTTATATATTTACAACGTATATCGTACTTACAAATGCTAGTTATATGGTGTGAAGACATTAAGTTAATGTATTCGCGTTAAAATATTGCAATTGAATTTAATCATGAATGATTGAACGACTTGATTTGCTGTTATTACAAATAAATAATAACGGTACCAACAGTTGCGCTAAGAATTTATTCTAGGTATCTAGGCTTTAGTATGAGTTATGGAACAGAAAAAAATATATCCAGATGTATCGTAGCACATACTTGTTTAATTTTTTTATTTGAATATTTCAGTTAATGTATACACCTTAGCCGCTTATATAAAGTAACAAGTTTAACCTTTCCATGTTGATAAAACGTTAACCATGATCAGTTCTTATAAAAAAGGACTTAAGTGTATATGAAAATATTTGAATATAATTAGCTAAACGAGGTCGAACAAAGTTCTCTGAAGATATCCAATCTCATAGACAATATTTTTAATTGATGATATTACAGGAAACAATTACTCTACCGACTATATACCCCGACTAGCATTGAATTAAACGTAAGGTAGTTATTTCCCGCAGTGTCAAGCCAGTCAGCAAAAATTTCTAATTTTGTGCTTTAACAGTCAATTTTCCATCGATTTAGCAGTTAATAGTTAAAATAATAATATACCATGTGTCCCATTTTAATTGATACATGTGAATATCTCGTCAGTGAGGCCTCAACTCAAAAAATTACATAAATTAGTTGTTCAGTTCATTGCAGGAAAGCGTTGCTGACCTTGAATTTGACCTTAACAGTGACTTTGAAGGTCAGTTGAAGGTCAACTTCATAATTGTAAATATGACCCTCTATTTTTTACACAGTGTATTGATTCGGCAGAAAATGTTTCATCCGGATGTGATTTCAACTTTGACAGCGAATTCAAACCTTGGGATGTTTACCCTCGGGGTCGATGGGATTTTTATTAAGTTACTCAATCTAGACGCAACAAATACATAACTCTGCTTGAAAATTGAAAAAGACGTATTTGAGTACGTTACAAAGTAAGTGAGATTAACTGACGCTGAAAATCTGAAAAAAATTAAAAATATCACACCAGTATTTATGGACTTTTGAATTACGAGGACATTTCGTTACTATTTCAGGGTTAAAATTTGATGTGTGCTTCAAAAGAATTTTCGGGTGTAGAATTTACTGCCTTTCCAAGATCCGGCCTCTGGAATCCAGGTATCGATATAAAAATAAACAAAATCAACCTTCAAATGACCTTCAATGAAGATTAAATCCAAGATCATCGATCCACAGCCCTGAACATCTTTACAAACATTTGTAAAGGTCATCAAGGTCAATTTCTGCAGTCGACTTTCAAATGCCCTTGAAAGGCAAGGTCAAGGTCAATTTCAAGATCATGATTGAGCACCTTTGTTCTTGACCCCAAGGTTAAAGTTGAGATCACATTCGGATGTAAAATTTTATATCGAATCCATTTCCAGGGGAAAAAATGGGGGATTCCATTTAAAATTATGAAGTTGATCTTCAATTGACCTACAATGTTACGGTCAAAGTCAAATTCAAGGTCAGCAACCGTTTTCCCCAACATTCATTTAGGTCATTTTTGGATCCATCTCTTGGTTATGTTTTCAAGTTGTACCCTTTAACACATTTTCATATACTCGTTCATGTACATCTATGTTTTTCTTATTCATTATTTTTCTGTCACCATAGAGTTACGATTCAGATATTCTTTGGACTCATTTTTTTCTGGAGTAAACCAAACAAGTAGCAGATAACCTTTGTCAACACCGCGACCAATATGTTCTAGTAAATTATTATTCGTTGTGTACTAATCGCTGTACAAATTAGCATATAAGAAATATGAATTATATGTATAATAAGAGTAATGTTATTTGTACCTTATGTTTTCTCACGACCGCTATGTAGATGACTGGCGAGGGAAAATATTAATTTAGTAAGTTACAGGTTACGAAACTGCATATTGATTAAACTGATTTATTCCTTCTGTGTGATCCGATTTGTTAGGAAACAGCTTTTAATTAATATTTTTTTTCAACAGTTGTATCTAACAACTGACAGGCAAGACTTCCATAGCACTAGCATTTTTTATAAGTATATTCAGTATTACATAAAGTTACCAATCATTATATTTCTACAACAAAAGCATGATCATACGGACGTTAACGATCAACCATGTGATGGTTGACGTTTGTGTTTTTTTCATATAAGTCCTTGATAGGCGTTGCCATATCTGCAGCTTATAAGACAATGTCCAATTTGTCTAGACATGCAAATGATAAGAGCACTAGCAAATTTTCATTTAGTGCTACCGTTTCGAAAATCAACAAAGTTTTGAATCCAGAATCGGAAGACGCTCGCACAGCCAGCAAAGGCTCTAATCGCGATCCGGCAGTGTAGCATACAGGATCATCCAGAACATATCCAAAAAAAAATATTTTGAATATACAGGTGACTATTACAAATACAATTTTGCAAAAAAAAATCAAAACGGACAGAAAATGATTTAAAAATACACTTCTGCGCGACACTAGAAACTCATCCACTATAAAATCTGACTTAGGTCAAGACAAAAGATGCAGTCGGTGACCGGCACAGCGGCAAAGTTTTAAAAAAATGAATTACTTTTGTCTGGGTCTTTGGGTCACTGATGGGTCGATGGACGATGCTTAATATTTAATAATTAAGTGAATAATGAATTCAATACAAATACAAAATCAGTTGACTGCACAAATTTTTTGACAATGTAACCTAACCTTCTTTTAGTATTACTAGTATTATATTATACCGACTTAAATTATAAGGTTACATCTCGGGTCGCGTAAAAGCATTTCAAAAGTTTTTGATAAATAACACAGGGTCGGCCTTCATTTTCGTTGAATAAATAAACTTTAATTTACAAAAAAAAAACTCGAAGATAGAACTTTTTCGTATCAGAGTTTTCTATTACAAATATCATCAGGAAGCTGTAGTTTAATTTTTATAGATTATACACGCCACACCCTGTATAT